>NC_034411.1:68362983-68479298 GCF_002078875.1 Numida meleagris
AAAAAAAAATGAAAAAAGAAAAAAAAAGCAGCCCCCTCTGGTGCAGTTTTCCCATCTGGAGAGGAAAAGTGAGAGAGATCTCTCCCCCTCCCAAACTGGGTGTCTCAAAAGAGAAAGCAAACTGCACCTTGTTGAAGCCCTAGGGCTGTGCTTTGGGTCCCCTAGAGCTGTACCTTGGGTTCCCTTAGGCTGTGCCTTGGGTGCCCCACGGCTGTGCTGAGTGGGAGTGCCCCAGCCCCACATCTCTCCTGCAGCTGGCCCCAGGCAGGGCAGCGGAAGAGCATGAAGCTGGGCTTGCTGGGACTTCATGGCTCGTTTTGGCGCACGACTCAAAGGTCACTGTGTTAGCTAGGAGGAAAAACACTTGCTGCCTCATTCTTCCCTCAGGGTTTATGGCCAGCATGATTATATTTTCAGGAGTGACAAGGGAGGCCCTAATCCATAAATCTAAGGGAGATAGAGAGCGAGCTGATTATCTGACACTTCTTTCCCCACTCAAAGTCAATAACCTCAGCATCTTGCAAGGTTACTTGCTGGAGAAAACAATCTCTGCCAGGCTCTGCGTGTTTGCAGCTGCTCAGCCATGGCCACCCCAGCTTTCCTGAGCCATGGCCACCAGCCCGGCTTGCCAGCCACCCAGCCCTATCTCCATGCTGACAGTAATAGGGTCAGGTTGTCACTGAGAGGGTCTGCGGCTGAATTAGGAGGAGAGCAAGTACTTGTTTGGGGAAACATCGCTGTTCCCCGCTTCCAAAACCCAGCTTGTAGCTCTCTTCTCCCCCTTGCCTTTGAAACCCTCCCCCACCCCCAAATGATTTAGCCGTGTTTTAATGACCAGGCGGCGCTAAGGATGTGCAAAACGTGACATTTAGGACCAACCGAGGAAGACATCAGCAGCCTCCCGGCATCTGATTGCCACCCCCAGTACATTTACTGTGAGAGGTTACGACTGGCTCCTCCAACGGCGAGCTGCGAACGCAGCCAGCCGACGGTAACAGGTCCTTTGGCTGCCTGCAGGTGAAGCGGGCTTTATGAACCACGTACGCTGGGAGGTAGCCTCTGCGGGTGGCTCCGAGCGCGGGGCGGCCGCGAAGCCGGCGTGGAGTGGTTCGGCTCGGCCCGGACCGGTCCGGCTCGGCCCCCTCCTTCCCGCAGCACCGCGGCTTTGAGGACCGAGTGAACTCCTCGGGATGAACCCAAACCCTTTTCCGATGGACTTCCTGTTTTATCACAAATTCGTGCCGTTTAAAACGCACTTTAAATAGGTTATTGTTTTTTTCCTTTCACGTAAACATCCGTAAAGAACGAAAAAATCCAAACCCAAAAGCCCCGGCGATGCGCACCGCCCTTCCCAGCTCCGGGCGGCTTTCCCGAGCACCAGCACTCTCCCCGCCGGCGGCTGAGCCACCTCTCCGCAGGAGAACCGCGGAGAAGTTCCTTTTAAAATTATTTTGTCGCAGCGCGCACTTCAGAGCAATAAAAGCATTCACCGATGCCGAACGGCTGCCTTATCCTCAGCTGCTGGGGCGGGGGAAAAGGCAAAAAACGCCGAGCTGCGCAGCATTCATCTCCCCCCTGCCCTGCCCCGCCCCACCCCACCCCGCGCCCCTCTCGGCGCGGCTCCACCGCGGGGCCCGGCCCTTCCCACCTGCGCGGAGCCGCCGCTGTAGCGGAGCGGGGGCCGGGGCCGCCTCCTGGTTGCGGGGCTCCCCTCGGGCAGCGGCTCCGCTCCTCCGGGAGCGCCGTGCGTCCGTGTTTGTTCTGTATAATCGTTATTATTAATGTTATTTTACGCACACCCAAAGCGTGGCTACGAAGAGCGCGATGTAAATATCAGCCCCACGGTTGTCCCGGCACAACAAAACCACGCTCACTTTCACACCCTTCCCAAAATCTCTGGCCTCGTTGCAGCTGGTGTAAACCGTTTTACTGTGTAACCGCAAATACACTAAGTGGAGAGACCGGATCGGATAACTCTGGGCAAAAGCGGGCAGAGAGCAGAAAGTGAACAGATACCGCCCTGATTTTTTTTTTTTTTTTTTAATATACGTATTTTCTGCGAGCGTGGCGAGGCAGTTTCATTGAAATATACTTAAAAAAAAATCTATGCTTGATGGCAATTGCATGGAAACACCTCCTCGGAGCACAGGACAAAGCAGCCGGGATCGAGCTCCGCTAATTAGAAAGCAACGAATGCCGCCGTACCAGGAACATTTCCTTGGGCAGCGTCACGGAGACAGCAAGCGGAGGGGCAGCAGCTCCCGGGGGCGCGGGGGGCACCTCCGACACGGCTCTGCGGCGGCGGGGAGCAGCGCCGTTCCTCCGGCGGGCTACGGAGCGGAGTGCCGGCCGCCGCCATACGCCGCGGAGCGGGGCAGAGCCGGGAGACCTCTCCCCAGCCCCTCTCGTGCCGCTCCCCTCAGTCACATGCGTGGGTCCCGCACGGCAGGGGCCGGCGGCAGCGCCACTGTTCCGCCCCGGGGCGCGCAGCGGGCGGGCGCCGCGGTGCTGGTGAGGGGCAGAGCCCCGACCTCCAACCCCGGCCCCATCCATCTGCAGGCAGCCCGAACGGGTTAAAGAAAAAGCTTTGTCGCCGCTGGAAAGAGAAGGGAGGGGGAAAGAACGGGGAGAAAGAGAGGTCTGATGCTGCGGTTGTTGGTGTAGGGTGGAAACCACCTGAGATGGAGATGCGAGGGTAGTTATACATCCATCCACCCACCCACTCATCCCACTGCCGTCCCCCAGCACTGGGGCCCACCTGGGGAAGGCGCAGCAGGGCCACAGGTGTGTGGTGCTGTGCAGAGTGGGAGGCGGGCTAAGGGCGGCTGGAGCAAGGGCACAGGGCTGCATTCATCCTCATAACTCCGGCACCGGTGGCCTCCATAGAGGGAGTGCAGAGGGCTCACCTTTGTGGGCTTTTCCCCGTCAGCAGAGTCTGGGGTGCCCCAGTTGGTTTCCCCTGTGTGAACTGTGCTGGTGTTGCTTGTCCAACACGAGGGACAGCAGCGAGTGGGGAAACGAGAGGCAGCTGAGCCCTCCTGCCAGCCTCTCTGGGGCTGAACTGGAGGTCAGTGAAGTGCAAAGCTCCTCCAGGGAAGGAAGAAACAAATGTTGGTGGATCGGGTATCGGCAAACTTGAACAAGCTGGAGGGGGAGAAGGAGAAGGGGTAGTTGGAGCTGCCTTCGGGAAACTGTCAACAGCAGTGCTGGGACAGGCTGAAAGGAAGCTGCCCAGCAGCTGCCTGGAGTTTCCCTGTGAAGCGCTTTCTCCCCGTGATTGAAGAGAGCGCCCTTTACAGGAAACCAGAACTCCCCTGCCGGGAGCTGCGACCTACGGCAGAACTGGCTGTCCCCAGGCACGTTCCCCTCTGGTTACGGTCAGGCCAGGGGAAGCTGGTGGCGAGAAGAAACCTCGCTACTGCCAATAAAGGCCTTGGTGTGGGGACACAATGTGCTTCGGGGTCCCGGAGGTGACGGCCCCTTTTGATGGGCCACCTCTCTGCACAGGTACTCGTTGGGCTGGCCCCAGCTGCCGCCAAGGGGAGAGCTTCCTATTGATTTTACAAACTGTGAAACCTTAAGCCTGTATCAGGTGATGAGAGAGAGGGGGAGATCACGGGGTTTCAGCACTTGCAAATCTCTTTGTTTCATCACTTTAAAAAGGAATTTTTATCTCTGACCATATCGAAGATTAATGATCTATTAATAAAAATAAGAGTTCCAAGCAGAGAGACCCAGGTATTCAGGTTTTTAATGGACTTCTAGTTTAGGATTGATTTTCTGAATAATGCTTCAGCGATGGTTTTTCATAAGATACAATATTTGATTTTTCCATGAGATATCAAGAACAGATGCATCTAAGTAAACAGATACATGTAAGTGCAGACACTAGCAGAAGGCTGCGCTCATTTTGTCCATGTGAGCTCAGAGAATGATTTATTTTTGTAGCCCTTAAGCATAATAATAATAATAGAACATATGTGTCCATTTTATTGCCATATTTCTAAAGTTCATACAACTCAGCAAGCAACAAGCATTTTGTTTCAAGCTGGGCCCTAGTCCATATACTTTATTAAATTAAAAAAAAAAAAAACAACCTACAAAATCCAGAATGAGTAAAACTGTGTGCAAAGGGATGAGGAGCTGCTTTAACAGAACAGTTATGCCTAACGTGTGCATGAGGATCAGAGCTGGCTCTGTTCTCACTTACCTTACCAGAAAGCCTCTCACATCCCAAGTTAAGACTGTACAGTCATTCCGCTGCAAACCACACATTTCCCACTTGTAAATGGTCACGGTAAAAATGCATTTGTGGCTTAAGTTTGGTGCAGAGAGTCTTAGGACATTTTTTCCCTCTCTGAAAGATTTTGAAATTAAGCAATTTGCCCAATTATTCGGGTTTGGAAACAGCAGAAAATGATCTTTTAAAGTTATTTTCCAGGTTTTAATACTTTGAACTTGTCTGGTTTTAAAAGCAATATTCAGTCATCAGAAAGAACTTGAATCTAGGCATTGAGTTTAAGGGGAATTTGTGATGAAGTTCAGCAGAAATGGGAGGGAGCTTAAAATGTTTCCTGTCATTTATTATATACTATGTAGACCACATACTGGAGATAAGTCATAGGTGATGTTCCAGAAGTCAGTCTGGTGGAATAAGGACAGTGAGACTGAAAAATCACTCTAAGTCAAATACTTCAGTACGATACATTTACACTGCCTATGATGTCTCTGAGGATCTAGTTCAGTATCATGCCCAGTGGGTGGGGACTCTTAGACTTTTCTGAGAAACCTCAGGTGTAGCATGTGGTAACAAGATCAACCCGGCTATGTAATAGGTTGTGGATGGAAGTGAACCAACTAGAGGAAAAGGAAGTCCTAAGACTCAAAACATGTCTCTATCTCTATCTGCATTCTACTTGCAACTATCTATCTTCCGTGAGACTCCATGTTCATTTGACAAATTTTTGAGCCTTGTGTTGGCAGCAAACTTAAGTTTCTCCCTTCTGCATGTCCTGAGAGAAGCAACTGCTAACCACACAGCATTATGGGAAAGGCTGAAGGGGAGCAATGGAAGGGTCTGGTAGCCGCCTTGCTGCTACCCTGGGGATATCAAGCCCAACACAATGCCCTTGACATGCTAGGAAACACAAAAGTCATGCTGTGTGAATGGCTATAGCTGCTCCAGGAATATGCTACTATTTCTCAGGAATGGGTGTCAACATGCTCCATGACCACCCACAGTCATCACTAGTTCTTAACAGGGCTGGAGGCTCTGCCACAGAATCACTGTACATTGCATGCTCATCAAGACGAGATTTCTCACACATGCAGTGAGCTTCTAACAGCAAATTCAGAGTGTCCAACATAAGACTGCTCTTCAGCTAGGGCCTGTGGCCAACCTTGTGAACTCATGCTTAGCATTCACTGTCATTCTGCTCAGAACAGGGCCTCTTGGTGGTTGAGTATGCAGGACGGTTCCTGGTTCTGTTGCCATGGCAGTGCTTTGCATCTCTGGTGCTGCTGCTGTTAATGAAGTCCATGGTGAGGTGGATGGGTCAAAGGCTGAGGTAGAAGAGGAGCACGGACCTGAGGGGGTGACATCCCCCTATCTATCAATGCTACCATGCCATGATGCTGCAGAATTTTACAGAAATGTCATTTGTAGGACCTAAAAGACTGAAAAGAGTAAGGGAGACTGAGAAGGAGAGATCAAGAAAGGGAGGCAGGTGCAATTCTTTGTTTATCCTTAGATCAACATTGCCAAGAGCAAGGCTAAGGGCCAAAGTTCCTGTCAACAATGATAGACAGGCCAAGGTGACAAGACAAAGAAAATGTGTCAGGTTCTGTGAGAAAGTTTTGTGGATACTCTTGGTTAAACTCCTTGCTGTATGTTCTTTGACAGCTGGCCTGGTGTATGCCGGAGCCACGCAAAGTTCTCAGTTTTTGTGGGCTTACTGCCACAACTGGCTGGCTCCATCACATGGAGCCATCTTCTCTCTCACATGTCACTCATGTCTCCCTTGCTTGTAAGAACTCCACAATGCTGCAATGAGAAGTATGAGCATACTACCACCACCTCAGCTCCCCTCCTAGCATCACACCTACTGGCACTGAAAAATGTGGCAAGAGGGAAATGAGTGACTGCATTTTGGTGTTTTGTAGAGTACAATGTTGTGAGATCCCATGGAATTAAGTGTACCGGAAGAAAAAGAATGAACACACTTTAGCCTTCTCTGTACTTTAGTACTACTCGACATCTGCTAGCAATACTTAACTTCTGAAAGTGTGAGTTTAGATGCTATCAAATGGATGGTTCTGATCCTAGAAACCTCTTAAATGCATAGGCCTGACATACATTAATTGCTTTCATTTAAGTAAGAAGATTATTCGTTTATCATCAGGTAATTGATTATAAAGTGTTTCAACGTATGTTTACACTTGACAAATTGGTGTGCCCAAGGATTTAATCAGTTAATAGAATTAGTCCTTTAATGAAATCTGATGGTCACAGCATTACTCTAACACCTGATGATATTTATACAGTTATTTCTGAGGAGGAACTACGTAACTCACTTTATGTGCAGCAAAAACATTTCAGGGATTTTAGCCAATATTTTTTCATCAAATGCTCTTAAAGGCATTTTCCTTTGTGAAAGGCAGGCACTGGGCTGTGAGTGCACATGCAAAAGTGCGTATTTGCAATACATACTCTCTTACTGGAGGGCAACATGGTGGCATGTTGCTGTCTCTGTGGTGTTATCCATACACAGTTTTGAGGCATTTTATAGGGTTTTTTTTGTGAAGCTTTCTGTTCATCATTAGTCTGCCCGATGGGTGATGGTGTTATTGTTTATCCACTGGAGACTAGTGAAGATAGTCTCAGAGAAAATAATGAGCTCACACTTGTGCTTTTAGATGAGTCTGCAAGCAAGAGGCTGCCAAGTGCCCAAAGCTCCTTTTGAAAACCAAATGCTGAAAAAGCTTTTTACATTTTCATCTTACTGAGGTGACCAGCGGGGTAATGCAATAAAATATACAGCATTTAGCCTTGTTCTTGTAAACAACTTCTATTGATATGGAAGAATGTTTGAGAAGTCTTTCATTTGGCTTTGCATGTATTTTGGAACAATTTGCAGGCCAATAATAGGCAATCTTAGACCTAGTTTTTAGCAATAGATTTTAAAACTGACTAAATAAAAATGCTTTGTAAATATATTGGCACTGGAAACCACCTTTCTGACCAAACAGTTTATTGCTCTTTATATTTGGAGTTCTGTTTTAATCTAATGGTTGATGACATTCATAACTTTAAAAGCATTTATGTTAGGTTGTCAGTCCTAGAACATAAAATATTTTTAGTTAAGGATGTTTGTGTTTGAAAATGCCATTGACCTCTACTCAGTTTGGAAGTAATTCCTATGGTTGCAGAGAAGTGTTGTTATTACTTGTGAGACTACTGCTAGGTTTCCATTCTTTACATATTTGCTTAATATTGTCTTATTTCATCTCTTAGTATGTATATATCTGACATAATAGTAAATTTGTAGTAGATTTGCTTATGACAATGAATATTTATGTATGTGCTATATATTTTTTTCCAGAGATAATTTATCTGTTGATATTTTCCATGTTCATTAAGTCCTAGACCATCGTGTTTTGTCCTTCTTACTATGGAGCTATCTAGTTCTTTAACGCCTCGGGACAGCTGACATAGTATTGAAGGAAACTGTGGAAGGACAGCTTCAATTCAGCAAACTGTCCAAACTGTCCACTTTCACCACTTCATATACTTTTTTATATCCACTTTGTTGGATATAAAGGCATCATCCCCCTCTCCACCATTGCGAACTTCCAAAAAAAGTGTTATAAACAACTTGTATTACTTTATGTGATTCCTGTTTTTAAATCAGACATCTTCTGTTTTTCCCCCAAACACCACAAATATGTTACTCAGCCTATGAGACAATAGCCGTAATTTGGCTATAATTAGAGTCTGATCAGAGCAGGGGGAATGGATGAAGACAAAAGAAATCCTCAGATTTCAGAAATGTGATACTATAGGCCAAATCCTGCTTGCTTTGCTAACACTAGCTGACTTGCATGAGTTAAATGAACATAATTTTAATCAAACAAGAAAAAAAGTCTGATCGAGTCTATCAGCTGTTAGAATCTAAAAAGGAAAAAAAAAAGAGAGCTGAAGTCTTTAAGTAAAAAAAAAAATCTTCAAAGGCGTATAAAGTATTTTGATTTAATCCTACTAACATCTGCCTGTTTTTAACCCGAAAACAGCCTAATGTTTACCTAATAGTCTTAGTACATTTTGTAATTAAACTAATTAAGGAAAACATCTTACAGCTTTTCTCTGGAAGGAACTCCCCCTCCCTCTCATAACAGAAACTGGAAATTATTTCTTTTGTTTGAAAGACAGATAAAATGAATTCCCTCTTTGCGTGTATTTTCCCCTTAATGCCTTTCAATATTGGAGACTTAAAAAGCAATTGAGTCCTATCCAGAGAAGGCAGAAACTGCTCCCCTTGAAATCTTTTTCTACAGAAGGAAAGTTTTTGATCTTAGGAGCTCTGCTTCCCCCACTCTCGACTTCCAAAGTCCATAAAAATGCTTCTAAGCAAAATTAGCTTCCAAGTCCATAAAATTGCAATATATCATTTAAATCATGACTTTTATAGCATCCTTTTTTAGTACTGGAAAGGGGAAACCCATGAAATGGTGTGAAGACATTCTAGGCTTTGAAGATGGTTAGAGATATGATGGCATTTTCAGCACACCTTCTTATTGTGATGAAATGAAAAGTGCTTAGTTGATTAGCAGGCTGATCCAACAGAGTGAACTGCAATTAAAATCAATGGCAGTTTTGCTGGAGTAAGGACTGCATGAACAGCTATCTAGGGACTTCTTAACTGCTTTCTTAGGACTGGAGCAAAAACTCTTTTTTTTTTCCTAGTACTCCATCAGCTTTTTCTTCCTCTCTACAGCCTATATGTAATAGGTGAGTTCTGGTATTAAATATTTTTAATCACCCATATATATTTGAATAAAACAAATTTTCAAAGATTATTAGGCTTCTGGCCTAAATACAGTCTCTATTTTCATCTTTTATACAGTGCTGATCCTTGTACATTCTAAGCCTGCTTCATGAGCAAGTACCATTAGTAGCCAGAAGACTGCAGCATACTGGAAATAGCACATTTTATGTTAACATCTAGGTAATACTGCTATTAAATGTTACTGATATAAAATAGTGCATTGAACACCCACTCGCATATGTTTTTGAACAATCAGGACAGTGAGAACTACTAAAGCATTCATTTTCTGAGACATCTGCAGGTGGCATGCTGGATGACATAAGGAAGCTCTGCAAGAATCTTCTCCCACCGGACTTCTGTTGTCTTCATGGGTAAACACATGTAGCACATTAAGTATGGACCCATGCCTGTCCTTGAGGAACAGGACTCAGCATTGCTCCCCAGCAAGTCAGGGCTTGCATCACGCCTTTGCTCTCCTCTAGTTCTGCTCCTCTGAATGCAGAAGGCACAATGACTCGAGCTAGGTATTCACCCACTTGGCCTTGGAAGGGACTGGGGTAAGACCTCGAATGAATGTCAGGATCTATTCAATGAATAGTTCTGTTCCTTGCAGGAAACAAACAGGTGAGTTACATTAAAGGATGCCAGGGACAGCATTCTTGCAAAGAAGTGCGAAAAAATGTCATTTACAATTTTCGTGATTTTTTCAGTGCCAATTCTAGAGTTAAGTGTTGTGTCCCTATATAGAGTCTGCTACCTGCCAGAAACATGCAGTCATGAGTATTCAATCATGGTTTTGAGCACTTGATACACAGTCATTTTGTACATTTTGCAAGTAAATGGGAACAGCACTGTAAATTTTCCTGCACACTTTTACGATTTCAATGACTACATAAGGTACAAGCAGTGCTGAGAATTGATCCTATCAACTTCAAGTGATCTCTTCTGTATTAGAAGAATTAATTCAGGTCTAGAATGGCTTTGTGAAAGTATAATATCAACCAATAAATAGACCAACATACCACCTCTTTCTAGCCACAATTTCATATATTGTTTCAGCTACAAAGACCAGCTACAAGGAGGAATATAATTTCCAGAGGCTGCCAGGAGTCTCTGCTCATCAGGCTCATTTTAATTAGTCAAGAGGAACCTTCTCACTTGGTCAAAGAAGAACAGATATCCAAACCAGCATTAAACAAAGATGGGACATTGTACCCATCAGTGGTCTGGCAATTAGCAGTATTTTGCACATGCAGCTCCTGTTTTTATTGGTAATACTATCCACTGGCAGTGCTATGGCTTGTTAAGTGGAGCTTGTGAACACTAAGTGTTGATTAGACTGGGAACAGTTCAGAGTATTCAGGTACGTTCAGAGAGTTTAGGTGTGATTTTACTCATCAAGTTCAGTGGACAGTAGCATACAAAAGTCTGATGTTTCTCCTTGTGTTACTGGAATCATTGCTGCCTTCCTGGCTGTTAATAATATCTCCTGCCTTCCATTCTTCTTTTCTTCTCTCCTTATATTTCTGATGTTGTCAAACTGATTAGCCACTAAATTACATTACATTCAGGTAACAAGATCTTTGTTATTGATTTGCTCTGAAGGCTTTCTTTGACAGACAGGCTGGCAGAATCCTTCATCCAGGTTAGGGAGTAATCTATTTGAAGGTTTCTTCCAGATGTCACTACTATAGCAACAGCTTCTATAGTGTTAATGCTGATATTAAATAGGGTTCAGCCCAGCATTACCGCCCAGCCATATGGCCCTCTTTTTTAAACTTGAAAATGAGTTTGCTGCTCCTTCCACAGAGAAGGCTGCTTGTCTGCATCTTTATTTCTACTACCAATTTCTTTAAAACTTCCAAAATCAGATTTTAAACCTCTCAAAAGACCATTAGGAATGGAGCCAAATTTTTGTTTCATTTATAAATCTGAAGAATCTTCTTCAGCAAATTACAGAAATATGTGACACTGTATAATTATTTTCCTGTTAAACTCAGTATTTCAGAACTTACTACTTACTTGCAGTTGCTTCATCTCACATCTGTTTTCTACCTCTTATTCACAAGAGTTCCAGCCCAATGTCCTTTGTCTTCTGATTTCCAGAAGCTCTATAAATTTCCAGGAAATTTCAACCTCAGGTCTCCTCCCCCTGCTGGTAGAAATATTCTGGGTAGGTTCTCTCCCATCCCGAGACAGCTTTCTGTTCTCTTTTCCCTCCTTTTTATTAAAGTATGAGAGATGAGGTTTTAGCTAGCCCATGCTCACTATGATCCTGTTTCACTTGGTTCAAAAGGAATTACTACTACACGTACTGCAGGACCAGTCCTAGAGATCTCTGGGGTCTCCTCTCTCCAGCCCCACTAGGCAGACCACAGCCAAGGAAGTGAGGACAGCCCACCAATGTAGGAGGAAGCAGCAGGGCTGGTTTAGACACCCGCACTGAGAGCAGCTGTGGCCATGGAGCAGGGAAGGTTGGTGTGAGCCAGTTTGGGAGGACATCTGCGCAAGGATAGGTAGCAGCCCAATGGGAGCAAAGAAATGCATTTTCCCAGCCTGGTTCTAGGACCACAGATTCAAACCCAATGGTGGGAATTGCCCGAGATCATGCTGCAGGATGTAAGGAAGGCTTGCTGCAGGCTATAAGGAAGGTTTTTTCTTCCTGTAAAGCATTGCCCAACTGGTGAGGTACTTTATGGATGGAGTTGGGACAGGAAGGATGGTCTTGTAATTATGGGATTCAGTGGCAAATCAGGAAATCTGGGTTTAATAACCAACCGTGACACAGATTTCCTGTGTGACCTTCACCAGATCACTTACTCACCCTATGACTCAAGTCCCAGTTTGTAATATGGGGCAGCAATACTGCTTTTCTCACACCTTTTGCCTGTCCTGTCTATTTAGACAGCTCTTCCACACAGCAGGTGTTTCCTCCAGCTATGTGTAGCACCTTGTCCCAAAGAGATCATTTTTGGTTTAGTTTCCTTCTCATAACTGATGTTATTTTGATATTATTTCAGTTCATACAAATTGTCCTGGGTCCGGCAAGAATTATCTGTGTAGCTGTTTTGACAATATGCTTCATGGAAATGTAGCTTTGTGGAGTCCCTTTTCATGTGAAATAACTATTTCTTTCAGAAGAGGAATTCAAGTACAGTAATAAGAGAGTTGATCCCACTGATATATCACTAAGTAAAGTCTGACATGCAGATATAATGAAAACATGAGGCAGTTTAATAATGAAAAATGTATAGTCCTGAGCTAATGGCTGAAAAATGTTTAGTGAAGGATTACAGTGAAGTAAAAAACCACAAGAAAGAAATTCAGATAGATTAAACATTGGGAATTCATTTGTAAGTCCAGACAATCTATGGGCTGTAACATACTTTTATGGTACAACAGGATGCAAAGAAATCATTTTTCGAAAGACTTATTATCCTCCTGGTAGGACTACTTCTGTAGTCTTCATCAAGCACTGCGACTCTGCCTTTGAAATTCCTGTCTAACCTGAGGGTCCTCTGGTGCCATACCCACTGGGAGACGGGCACTGAAGCGAAAGTCCAAGGCTGAGTGGTTGAGAATGGAGGTGCTGGGTACAGTTGTAGGGAAGACTTATTGTCAGTGAAAAGGACATAGTTGCATGAGACAAACTGAGACCAGACTGAATTGACTCACGGGCGAGTCACCGCAGAGTAAGTAGCACGGCAGGACTGTCCGAGAAAGGCCTGGACTGGAATACCAAAAACATGTTGAACACATACCCTGTGTGCCTCCACATCCAGAAAACAGGAGACTGCATGTAGTGGGAGCTGGGGGGCTGGAGGCCTCTCAGATCTACACTTGTAGCTGAGAAATAGGAGTTTCTAGGTAAGAAGTATTGCAGGTGAGTAGAGCTATCCTGAGTATTCAGACAAGTGTAATGAAGAACAAATGTAGATGTTTATAGCAGAGCCAGAGTCTCCTGGTTTATGGCTCTCCTCCTAGGAGTTAAATAGGTCTAAGAATTAACTGAGTTGTTCAAAGTGTAATCAACAATCCAATATTAACAAATCCAGAAGTTTAATGTGGAGTGGTGGTTGCTACATAATCCCAAGTGAAGAAATGCTCCAGAAATTTTCTCTTAACTTCTAGACCTTGGAGAACTTGCTGTTTCTATTTTCACTCTAACAGCGTTCTGTTGAATTTTAGTGAGGCAGATGGAGGAGATGAGGAATGTACATGCCAGTGGAAGAAAACCAAACCAGATCACTGTTCTTGTATCAAATTGCCTTGTCAGTCAGAGGCCACTCTGCGGTGGATGATACTGTGGTGTTGGTTGTTCTTTCTGTGTATTCAGTAGTGCTTAACTGAGAAGTTACAAAATTCTCTGTTGTATCTGTGTGTCTAAACTAAATACTCCCAGGTAGGCATTTTTTTCCTCTGTATGAGTATTTGCGCATAACCACCCTTTTTTTGTTGCCATGAAAGCAATCTGGCTTTGCCTCATCTCTGTAAAGATGCCTCCCATTTTCCATCAACTCACCAGCATGTAAGGAGAGATCTATTTGAAGCATCTTAGTGGTTCAATCGCATTGTCTTTTCACCACCACCAAGTTGCAATTGGTCTTAGCACTCATTGTAAAAGTGCAAGGATAAAAAGATCTTATCAGTGTGGCCTGTGAAAGACATCTTTTTTTGTTTACTGAAAATGTTGATTCACCCTCTTTTACCTGTCTATAAGCATTGCTCTTTAACATATTGTGTCTTTGGGGCTTTTTTTTTTAGCACTTCCAGAAAGAGATTCCTTCTGAGCCCTTTTGATCATGTGAAAACAAGCTCTTAGCTCATCCTAGCCCTTCTTTTGGCTCTTCTCGGCACCCCATGGCTTGGTTGGGTGTGTGTGGTTGGACTCTGAGGATGGTCAATGGGCCCAGCTCTGGGAGGTTCTTTTTACTGAAGTTTTCATGGTCAGGAGAGGAGACCTGAGATTCAGGCCTGTCAATGAGCTCTACCCTTCCTTTTCTCTACCCTTCTTTTGCTGAGGATTGGGTGTGCCAGGGCTGTCATGGCTCCAGCTTTTGGGAGGTCGAGCTTAGAGCAGCCTGATGCCCCCCATTCGCTGATTGTGGTTTAAAGCCATTTCCCATTCCCCTCTCCATCCCCTTGCCCAAACTTCTTCATGTGTTAGCATTATGATACTACTAGCTGGTAAATTATCTCTAACCAAGTTGCTGCCTGCCTCTTGGAGACATCTAGTGCATCTTAACTCACCTGAGTGCCGAGTCAAAGCCTTCACATCAAGTGCAGTAGGGACCAGCTAGTTCATGCTTTTATTCCCTGGCTTTGTGGCCTGGGATTAACCCTTCTTATACTTTCACATTCTATAAAATAGATGTTATTGCAGGACTCATCATCTCTAAAGCTTTCAGAGCATGCCCACCACTATTTTATCTGAGGAGCACAACAAGCAGGGAAGATGCACGGCATTACCATCCTTTGGTAATCCAAATCCTTTGTAAAGGATTTTCTGTACAGTTTTCTACCCAGTTTTCTACTGTAGTTTTCTGGTGTCCCTTTGTGCTTTTGCTTTCTAAGTTTTGTTAGGGTTTATTTTAAGCAAACAGCTCCCAGAGCACAAAAAAACAACATAAAATCTTTTAAGAGCTAGTTTACGTTGACCAGCTGTCACAAAAAGAGAGAGAAGCATGTGGGATAGTGGTGGACAATATGTGCACAGAGGAAGGTAGGCATTTTGGAGTTGTAAAATCCTATTGCTAAGCCCAGGGCTTAACAGGCTTCACATTTTTTTGCTTCAGGGTATCATGGTACAGTGAAAGCAAGCTGATGGGCTCCATTAGCATGAATGATAGCTTCCTTCTACACACAACTCAATTTGCAGGTAAAGTTTTTTTTTCACACTGTCAAGAGATAAAGAAAGCCTTTCTGAAAATGTCCTGGAGCTGATCTTAGGGCAAGGGAGGATCTCGGTTCAGTCAAAGCAAATGTTTGCTGACACTGTTCAGCTATTTTGGAAACTGTTAACCGTTGTTTTTAGCCTGACAAAATTAATAAGTGGGTTCCCTGAAACTGAACATTAATCTCTGTCATCACCAGCTTCACTTCTTAACGCTTCAGAAGGTTTTGTTAAAATCTCACTTTAATTTAAATAATAAAAGGGCCTCTTCACAGGGCTCTATTCTCACAATAAATGCTGTGTGCACTTTTTTTTTTAAGATTAGAGTGGTTTTGTATGTTCTATTTGCAGTTTGTCCTTGGTTTCTTTGCGTCTTTTGCCAGTGGTTGAAGTGGTAAAGGTGGAAGCACTTTCTTAAAAGAAAGCAGCCCATGCGTTGTGCTATCGAAATCTAAAGACAGACTATAGAACCAGACGCAGAACATGGGAGGGATTAGATCCCATCACGGCATGGGTATTACTTGAAGCATATCATGGCTGTTAGGCAATACCTGATGTCACTGTTTGCACTTTTAAAGAGAAATTTAACCTGCATGCTCTAACATATCAGAAGAATTAAAACACATGTAAGTGACTGCCTAAAAAGATCACATGCAGAAAGTCTGAAGTGGCAATGCTGCTGTAAATATTTACAGTGCAGTAAGGCACTGGCATGTAACATGCCCACAATTCCTTAACAAGCTGTGGTTAGAGTAGATATTGTGGTTATGATAGAAATGTAAATAAGATAAATTACAATATGAGTGATACAGAGAATGTCACACAGTGGTGAATTCTCAGTACTTCCCGAGGCAGAAAAAAAAAAAGTGGCCTGGTTGGAATATTTTGTTTGTGACTGATCTCTACTTGTTTTCCTTCAGAAATGTTCAGGATCCTGTTGGTAGCTTTGTGTTGTTCCTTTCATTGCAGCTCGGCATGGAGCAGTTGATGGTATTGATTGGAGTGAGGGACTTAGTGGGGCTCATGATACTATTACTCAGGCTGTCTGCATCCTTCTGCTTCCTGGGGTTTCACCCCCTAGGGCTTAATGTCATTAAAATTGCTGAAAGTACTGCAACTAACAAGCGTAGCAGCACTTTCCAAAGACTGATAAAGTTGTCTGCCAGCTTTTACAGATCAGAGTGAAATTTTGGCCCCATGAAGTCAGTTCTAACATCCTGCTAACTTCAAGAAGGTAAGAATTTTACTTTTCATATTTATCATTCTGTTAGAGCACGCCATTGTTGCCCATTCATGCTCTTTCATTTTCCATTTCATTACTGAAAGGAAATCCATCTCTGGTTCACAAGGTACCAGGAACTAGAGGCATACAAGGAAATTGGCAGGAACTGACTCTGCTTTATGGGCAGACTGTCTGCATTTGTAATGAAACTTGTTATAAGAACCTCCATGGCTTTATAAAAGTTCTGTTCTCTCTCCAAGGACATCACGGGTCTCTCTCATTTATGGGCATGGTGCAGCATGCCTTGCTCACCCAGTAATGTTTGCCATAGCCAGACATAACCTTTAATATTCATTTATTTGGGGAGATAATACAACATGCTCCATTGTGAATTACTAAAGAAGGAGAATTCTGTGAACAGTTTTTCTGAAGAAAGTGTTTGCTTACATCCCTGATCTGCAAGTTGCTGGAGGCTACAAGAGTGATTGTTGGGAAAGCGTACCAGGAAAATGTTGCTGTGTTTTTTCTTGTTTTCTACTTCTACAAAATTATCTCCTTTTGGCCTCTGTGCCCATGTTTTTCTACCCTTTAGGTATGGGAGGCAGCCCATCCCTAACAGAGACTAAAACACAAAAACAAGCAAAACAAAAAATGAAAAGAAAAACAAGAAGGGAGGCAAAGAGAATACAGTGGAGAGGGAAAAAAAAAGTGACTGCAGATGAGAAAAATGATTAAAAAAAGATATAGGGGAAAGTCAGTGGGTTAAAAATAAGGAACCAGAAGGAGACAGGGCACCCCAGCTGCATCCACTCCTCCCTTGAGATGCCTAAGTACCTGCTGGATACTGACCCATGGTACTGTGTAAGGAGATATGACAGAGCTGGGCATTTGAAAAAGGACTTGCAATCTTTACCTACCAAGTCTCCCAGTGACACCAGATAAGTTCAGAAAATGTGGAGGACCACCAACAATTCTTGTTTTCTGCAGGTGGGTAGGGATATTAGCACTTTGTGTCTTGAGTGGGATGGGCTGAGGAGGCATTGGAGTCAAAAAGCAAGAGCACATAAAGATGTTGCCAAGGTGTGGTGCAATGATGGGCTCTCGGGATATTGTGATGTCCTCTAGAACAGTCTGTAATGAAGTACCTGGGAAGGCTTGTAAACTTAGCCAAGATAAGAGAATTTTGCACATCTTATGGAGGTCCCAGAGGACCGTGAGATTTAAGCAGGCCCTGCAAGCCCTGGAACAGATGGGAACAAGGACAAAGCATGAGGGGCATTCTTTGAGATGAGTAAGTAGTATGAGATCCATCTAGCAGTGCTGATCATGGAGAAGAGCTTCCAGGTTGTAAGGAAGTCCTGACAGTTTGGCAAGGTCTCAAATAAGGCATCTCAGGTTGATAATAAAGAGTTGTTAGCTGTGTTGGAGCTAATGGAGGTGGTGGGAGAAGGCACACATCACTCTACTCCAAGTTGAATGACTTGTGTTGTCACATTAACATGAACTGGACATGAGATATTGCTGTGTCATGGTCTTTTCTAGATAGATCGTGTTCCTCAGCATAGATTCAGGTCCCATCAATATGGATGTCACCTGTAATCTATGCTGGAGAGCAGCTCTGGGTGCATACTCCTCAGGTTTCACTTTGACAAGAGGCTGCCATGGCCCTCTTGTGCAGAGGGTAGGGAAGCCCACTCCCAGAGCCCTCAGCCCATAGAATAGTGATGACCAACTTGTGGATGCTCAGGGAGAGAAGATTTAGTTTGGATGTCAGGAGGAAGTTCTTTACAGAGAGTGTGGTGAGGTGCTGGAGCAGGCTGCCCAGAGAGGCTGTGGATGCTCCGTTGCCAGAGGTGTTCAAGACCAGGTTGGATGGGGCCCTGGGCAACCAGATCTGGAGGTTGGTGGTCCTGCCTGGGCAGGGAGGTTGGAACTTGATGATCCTTGGGGTCCCTTCCAACCCAAGCCATTCTATGATTATATGATTCTATGATGCTCCAGAACATATAGTAAAAATCCCTAGTCAGTCTTGTCAGTACATGGGGGCTTGAGGGACAGCATGCCAGAAGGCCTCCAAGGATTCAGCTGAAGAGGGAGGGGAGGTGAAGGACAGCATAGGGGGCTGGAGATGAAAGGGGGAACTTGCCTTTTTCCTTCTGCTTCCAAAGCCCTCTGTGGAAGAGATGCAGAGCACAGGAGCAGCAATGGGTGAGCAAACCCTCCAGATGATCTGAGAGCCAGCTTGCACCAAGCTTAAGCTCAGTATGGTTATAGGGTGCAACTCTGGCTACCTTTACTCCTGCTGGGTAGGCCAGAGGAATATGTTGGTGGCAGTCTGAGAGGTGGTGTCAGCCTTTTCTGGCTACTGTTGTGCTTATCCAGGTCCATGCAAAGGAAGAGGAGGCAGAGAAGGAGCTTCGGACCTATGAGCAGCTGCAGCCAGCAAGTCTAGACCCTTCTCCTAATTGGAGAAGAGAAAGAGGCAGGATAAAGAGGGTGGTGGACTTTTGGCCTTGTGCTATAGACTCACACTTCTCTTAATTGACTTTAATTTGCTTGCCAAATGCTAGGCAATTTGTAAACCTTTCCTGTGCTCTGTGAGCTTTCTGTTATAGAAATGAAACCAAACAGAGAAAGGAAGAGAAAGACAAAAAAAAAAAAAAAAAGACCAAAAAAAGAAAAAAGAAAGTTGGTGCAATTGGACAAGATGTGGGAGGTTTTTCAGAATTCAGAAATAACTATCTGCCAGTTTCTAGGAATCAAAATGGAACCATGTTATGTACAGCAAGCTAGCGGTAGACTGGAATGTTTTGAAAGAGCTGAAGGTGCCAGCAGTGTACACTGCTCTGGTAGGGGACTCAGAGCACTAATCTCTTGAAGCTCTGTCTTTAAAGCAGTTTTGCATCATTCAGAGGCAGGGATTAGAACTGCATCCTTATTTCTATTGCCTTTCACAGCACTACTCCATTGCTCAAGAGAGCAGATTAGTTCACATGCAATATTTGCTGTTTCCTAAATGTAGAGGGACAAAGGAAAGGTAAAACCAAATGGGGCTGATATGGGAATATAATGACCATTGTGTATGAAAGGTGATCTCAAAGAGAACTTTGTCAGGGGCTTAAATGGTGCTTGTGACAGGTTTTGCTCAGTTTGTTGTGATTTTCTAGTTCATGTCCTATGGAGTTTTTGCCCTCTAGGACTGCTGGAAGTCCTGCCTTTTTGTTCAATCCATCGTATCTTCTCCTTTTATAAATACAAAGTGATGATTCAAGAGATTTTGCCAGCCTAAGGATGTGCATTTTTTTTTCAGTGTTTAACAGGAGAAAATGCTTCAACAGGAAAAAAAAAAAAAAAAGCATGGGAAAAGGGATACTGAGAGAATATTTAGGAAAAACTGAGCGAGTTAGACACTGCTCTTTCTGATTCATTCTGTTTGAATGCTGAGGCACTTGCCATGTTTTTTGTAAGACGCCTATTTTCCGCAACAACTTCCTGGAAAAAAAAGATGAACGCACTCTGTGCTAAGAAAACACTTACATCAAGCTTGAGCCTGAAGCTGGCATTGGTGTTTTTGGAGGCTTCTTTAACACAGTATTCTGAGTAATTTGTGAAATTCGCTTATAATTTTTAAAAATGAGATAGTGTGTACAATATGGGAAAACATGCTGGCTCAGCTGCACACTTCTGCCTGCCTGACAAGGGTTGTCGTCAGGTTTAGTGGAGATTCTCTCTAGCGAAGACTAGGACAAGGATGTAGTCCAGCTTCCTCAGATGCAAATGGCTGCAGCTGCATTGTTTTCTGTTACAATCCCATGTAGTGGGAGAGAAACTGCAAATCTCAATGGCTGTCAGCCATTGCTGGTGGGACAGTAGAAGATCTGCCCTATGAAGAAGAAAAGCTACTGAAAAGATGGACAGTTATACATAGGCAGAAGAGTCTTTTTGAGGGTCTTTCTGAAGTTCCTTACAGGTGCCATTAGATGTTGAGCTGCTGACCTAATGGCAAGCCATTGCTGAATTGAAAGTTGAGAATGGGCCCACCTTCCTCCCTTCTCCATCACCTCTACCATTCTCTCTTCTTCCTTAGCCCTGGGTACTTGGTTCCTAGCAGGAAAATCAGAGTTAGATGGGCTCAGCTTCTCCAGCAGGGTTGTTGCTTCGGAAAGTACCAGTTTGTGAGGAATTGAACCACAGCCCCCATTGCTGAAGGAAAGTCATTTCTCTTCCCACCCGTCACACCAGGCTGATTGAAGACCTTGACATTCTGCAAGAGGAAGACCTCTGCACTGAATAATATTTAATTTGCTAGTGTACCTGTTGCCATTACCTTTCCACAGAGGATTTTCCTTATGGAAAAAATAATAACTCACAGTTCGGGTTACATGTCCCAGGCATTACCAAAGTGCATATACTATTGTCTTTTGGGGGAATGTACTTTTCATCCAATTCTTGCATAATTGTATGTTCAAAGCAGAGCCACAGGGATAGCCAACTCTCCACTCATTTCTCTCTGTTGAGTGGAGATAGCTCAGTGGGATGCACCATCTATGCTCATGCCTAGAAGAAGGATGTTCTGAATTACACAGTGTCCATGTTCCTACTCATCCTAGCCCTAAATCTAAGGCAAGCTGGGTTTAGCCTGGTGGTGCAACATGAGACTGCTCACTTAGTTTTGCCCGCTCACCAGAATCCTGCTCACCTGCACTGAGAGATCCTTGAACCCATACTGTTTTTCTCAAGTTATTCAAATGAGATGTTTGGAATGGATTATGGGAGTTATCCTCTCCCCCACAAAAGTTCTCAGCAATTTAAATTTCATCTGAAGAGGAAGTTATTAAAATGTGAAGATTAGAAGTGACCTAATTCTTACAAGGAAATTTAAACAAAGGTCTGAATCTTTACCCATTCTGCACAGTTAAGATTTAATAAATAATGAGGTGCTTATTTGCCATGAGGACATGTGTGCCCTTGGACTGAGAGACAGAACCACATTTGAAATTAAATCTGTCAACTTCTATAAATGTGGTTTTAATGATGAAATTCAGTGTCTTCTCCAAAAAACTTCTGAAAGAAAGATGTTTGTAAAGATGTTTGTTTAAGGCTCCCTAGACTTACCTTATCCTTTCTCTGAAGTATTTTCTTCTTTGAAATTTATAAATATAATGTACATTATTATTAGTCTGATCTGCATACACATTGAATAGAGAATGTAGTCCAAATACATCTTATTAAAAAAGCGCTAAAAGTGCCATTTCTCATCATCTTTCTTCCCTAGTCTCTCAGACAACTTTATGTGAGAAAATACCACTTACAGACTGCTGTGCCTTTGCAGAGATCTTAGCTTGGATCTTTGGCTTCAAATCAACAAAAAGAAAAACCAAGCAAACAAATAAGCTGTCTGTCTGATTATCTAGGTACCTATCTGAGTTTTATAATCTTGCTGTCCTCATTGTTCGTATCTGACTATGCTCTACATAAAATCAGCAGCAACAGCACAGTCTCTACTGAATTCACCTTTTTCAGAGACAGACTCAAAGAGATCTTTTGGATTTTCATCTTCCCATGTCTTCTTGAGTAATCTTCTTTCTCTTTTTTCTATCATATTTTGGAGAGCAAAGGCAGTGTCCAGATAGGCAGTGTCACATGCTGAGATGCCATTTAGAAAATGAGAAAGTCATCTTTGCTACTCACATATACTTAAGACATTTCATTAAGTTAAATGGGTGACTGGAAGTAATATAGCATAACTGTAAACTTTCAGCTATTCCAATACCTTTCCCTTTCTCCCTCTTGCAAATCTACTGAAACAATTTAGATCTAAATTACTAACTTTGAGTATTTATAGTATAAACTTACAAATAATTTGTTTAAGTTTAAATGAAACCCCCATTTGTTGAGAAGTGTGTTATCTATCTTAGAGATAAACAAGGTAAATTTTAAAGAAACCAACTGCATTTGAAAAAAAAATCTGTTCATTGTTCTGGTAGATCAGAATGATTCATGCTCCTTACAAGCTGTCTTCATAGGCATTTAAAGTCAGTCTCCAGCAACACATTTTAAAGTATTTCATAAGGGAGCATGGGAACATTAGGATTCTTCTATTCCTACAGGTATTATCTCTAGCAAGAGAAACTAGTCCCTGTACATGAGATTAAAAGCCTCCTTTTCCTTTAATGAAGCCTGCTGCTATTACCCCTTTACCTCTGAGACAATAATTTTATCTTTGCTTGTTTAGGATGGAGTTATATGATTCTCTTGTGGGCCACTTTCATCACCATCTGGTAATTATTTCAGCTGTGCACTTGCACAGGATGGAGATCTACGTAGCTTGCATTTCTGCTCTCTTGCACACACTGCTGAGCAAAGCACAAACACAAATAACTTTAAAGATCTGATCTGACAGTTCCAATCCAATAAAGAGCACAGTTGCCCACAGGTTAAATGGCACAACAACTGCTGATGGCTGACTTCCTGAACAGAGCCCTGAATCCTGGGTGAGGACTTTAGGCTGCTTGTTGAGTCCTTGGGGAGGATTCAGCATCTCAGAACAGGCCCTCAGAACACTGCATATGTGACCATCTATTGCCGATACACCATGCATAGTTCATAGAATCATAGAATCAAAATCCCTACAGTTGGAAGGATCTGGATCTGGCACTATGTAAGATGTAAACCACCCTGTGATGGCTCATGCAGCTGATCAAGGCTGGTTCTTCTGGAATTCTGCAGGAGGTATGACGTGCTGCACTTCAGTGCTGTGCATAGCTGTAAGAGCCCTTACCGCAGTGTCTTCCTTATATCCTCCTCCACCAGTAATGATGAAACAGTTATGGGAGCAGGGACAAGAACCGAATTCTCCTCCTGCTTGACCCTAAGTTTCAATGCTGTGTTCTCTCCTGCTCAAGAAGTCCCCAGTCCTTACTTGCACTGTGGTGGCTTCCAGGGAGCTGAATTGCTAGGATGAGAGAGAGATGTGTTTGAATCCCTCCTGCCAGAGTTAAAATGAAGGTGTCTCTCAGCTCTTTGCTCAAACTAAAAAGCTATTACACTAAATTGGGTGGAGGAGAAGATAGAGTACCCTGTCCTCAACTGAAAAAGCCCTCTGTGACCAGAGGCAGTAGTCTGCTTGTGTTGGCTGTGGTGTAGCCACGAGGTTGCCCTGCTTTCACTAGGCACGGGTTTGCCCAGCTTTCACTGTCAGAACAACCCTGGCATTGCACAGAGACCTGAAGCTGAAGGCCTCAAAGCTTTTGACCAGGAAAGCCCTCTCAGGATTTCAGTGGCAGCTGAAAAGGAGCGTACAAGGTTAGTGCTGGATATGGGCTATGGCTTCGGGAGCCAACATAACAGCTCAGCAATACTGCCAGGAAAAGTTCCCTCTGACCCTCCCCACACCCTCCACTTCTCATCCTCACTGCATGCTCCTTCTGCTTACCTTGTGCTGTTTATCAGACTCTCTGAACTGATGCAAGTTATAGCCTAGCAGAAATTTTACCTTGCAAGAGTGAAAGAAACCATTTGGGGCAGGACCAGGCAGCCTACCAGGGACAGAGAAGAGAGGAATGGGAGTGCTGCAAGCAACAGCCCACGTGGGGCTGCTGGCCTACGGCTCAGCTCACAGCTGCAGAAATGGCAGGACTAGTGACTGCAGTTCCATCTCCGTCTCCTGGTGTCCATTAAGGCATTTTTGAATCTGGTTCAAGATTCTGAAAAAAACAAGTGTTGAATATGGAACAGAGGTCCAACTCATGTCATACCCAAAGCATTTTATCTTGAATTATCCTCCTGTCTAGATGTCCTGGAGACCTGGGCTGACTGCGGGCTGGTGGAGTCTCTGTCAGTGTCTGAGTTTGGAGAGTCAAATTCGCATTTGATAGAGTTCAGCGTTGTTCTATGATTAACCTCCCCCAACATAAATGGGCTGTGATGATCTATGTTAGCTGAGAATCTGCTTTTTATTCTTCTCTCAAGTTACATGGAAAAATAAATTTGGTAATAACATCATAGTTCCTAGAATATAAGAGTGCATCCCACAGCTGGTAACCTCTGCTGGGGAAAGAAATGGAATAGGACAGTGTGCAAGTCAGGACTAAAGAGCCCTGGCAGGGCTGAGGGCAGATGGAACAACTTACACGGTATCTGCAGACGCACCACATATGTGGACCAGCACTCAGAAAAAAAACAAAGTTGTTAATATCCTTTACTGAGACACACTTTAAGAGCCTCACCATAAGGAGAAAAGTATTATTCCCACAGCAGGAAAAAGTATTCCCCATTCTGTTAGTGTCTGCTCTTCTTGCTCAGATGCTGTTCCCACAGCATGTCTCAAACTCAAGTGTCATGGACGTTATTAAGCATGAACATAATATTTTAGATCTGTTCTGATTCAGAGCCCCCACTCTACCTTGCATGTCTGAAGCCACAATTAGCCATCTACTTTTGCAGAGGTTAAAATGTGCCCCTTAGACTCTTTCCATTTTAGTTAAGCTTCCTGTGAAATGAGTTTAACAAATACAACTAGGATATTATTCAGATTAATATTTTTAATGAGGTGACAAATAAGTGTAAACAGGTGCCTAGTTATTAGCATAGGCATATTTCTTTAAACCACCGTATTTTTACCCAAGGAGTTTTTCACTCCACTCAGCTGCATTGTCAGGTTGTCAAATCCTCAGTATCAAACAAGATTTCCTGGTTACTAAGAAGCCTGATGTCATAAAGGGAATTTAGTATTTCAGGTCAGTGTGTCAGGACATGCGAGAATTAATGCTAGTACAAGGCTTCTTCAACAAGCTATTTTAGCTTCAAGACTTAATTACTTAAAGAGTTTGCACTTGCAAGCCAGAGTGTAAGTATCAAGGAATCACAGCACAGATGAATTGTCTCATTTGCCTTATGTTCGTGTATGTGTAAGGTTACAGCGATTACGACACAGCAGTATTTTCACTTCCCTCTATGAGCACTTCTGGCTTCCTACTTTTCAGCTGATGGTCCAAATACCAATAGAGATCCCCAAACTTCTCTGGGGGCCACTGGGAGATAAGAGATAAACACCCACTTGTGGCAGGATTTAAATTTACTACACAGGAGTGCACACTGTGTTGTACCCATTAATGTCTTTCTCAGGAAAAAGAGAAGGAATAAAAGGACAAAAATCTCTGAATAAGAGGCTGAAACTAAGCAGCAGTGGAAATATACCAAAAGTAAAACAATAAGCATGATATGATAAAGCAGGCTATTATTGTCACATTTAACTCCAGATGAAAGTAGCTTTGTGATAAGTACATGACACTTCTTACCAGTTCTGACGGCTGATGAATAATGGCTCCTGTGAGAAGATGGGCTTCACAGCACTCACTGTATGTAACAGTCAGGTTGGTAAAAGAGAAATATGTGAAACTGCCTTGCTCCAGCGTGAGATTTTGTCCAGAAAGGAGTCATGGCCTCATCTTTGTGGCTAAGAGCACTAGGTCAAGTTATCAAAGGCTCAGAAAAGAAGCAAGTTCCACAGGAAAGTACAGTGGAAGTAGTCCAGACAAACACTGGCCATGGCTTCAGGGCTAAAATCTTTCAGCACATTTTCTGAGTACAAGAGAAGTGGTTCAGATGTAACCCCAGCTCCATCTGCCTTTTGGGAAGTTACAGGTGTGTTCTCAGCTTTGTTGATGGTTACCTGCTCTGAGTTTGGAGCATAAGGTCATTAAATAATGAAGTGACGTCAGATAGCATGGAAGGAAAGCCACCTAAAAGTGATCTGGGAAAGAAACCAAGGCTGAGTTCACTTTAGAAAGTCATTAGAAGGCTAATGAGGACACAAAACGGATGCAGGGGTGGGAAAATAAAGCAGAAGGATGATTGGGAAGAGCAAGCAGTAGAATTAGGACATTCTCCAGACGGATTTTGCAAGGATTAGACCCTAAGGCCATAGTTAGCTAGACTGGCCTTGGAGGCTAAGCTTTCTCAGTAAGTACTTTTCCCCCTTAGGAAAACCTACCAGTTTTTTTTTTAGGTGACTGGAGTTATTTAAAGTTTTGATATTTGTGATACATCACATTTTAATTTACTAATTGTTTACAAACAGATCGCAGTATAAGGTCGGATTAAAACTCAAGTACTGTATTCAATCAGAGCAATGGGAGAAAAGGAGTGTGTTCCATTTGGATCTGAAGTTGGTAGTCTTTTTATTCTGCTCCTTCCTAGAGTGTGAACACTGGCAGCAACAGGAACAGGAGGAGACTGTTGTCTGGAGTATTGAAAGACCCTACTAGAAATGGACATTTAAAAACCCGGAGCATTCTGTGTCCCATAATGGTTTCACAAGCGTAGACTGACAGTTGATGTTGTTGTTCCCCAATTTATAGCTTCAAACCAAACAGTTTAACAAGGGAAACAAAAGAAATAGTTTATTGGCATTATTAGAGGATCCAGCTATTGATATGCAATGACACTGGTCACAGTGTAATTGAAACAATTCTCCTGCAGCCAGCAAGGGGCCATTAGACCCTAATTAGAATTGGGTTCTATTTTCTGTTCCATCTAAATTTTAAGATTTACGAAGAGGCCACTTAAAAAAATGTCTTTCTCCCATGCCCTCAGAGAGTATTTTAGGGAGAGTGTTTTGCTTAGCAAAGGTCTGCTAGTTCTCATTTTTGGAAAGGAAAATATTCTGTTGTAGGGGAACCCTAACTTTTGCACACATCTACAGTCATAGGAAACGGTATAGGAAAATTTCCATAAATAAATGTTTTTGACATGGAAGTGGTGGTGTAGCAGCTATCTGGGGGGGAAATACAGAAGAAGATCTCTCTCTTTTTTTCTTTTTATAGAGCATGCTGTTAAATTAAGGGAAGACTTTTCCCCACCACATATTTGAAATAATTAGTTAACTTCTTATGCAATTACAAATGAAATTTGTTCCTACTGTGAAGAGTAGATGCCATTCAAATGCAAATGAAATTATTCTACATATAACAGTGCTATTATTATTCATAGACATATTTTTTGAGTGAGTAATAATTAATTAATACCTCAAAAGAAATGTGAATTTTTGTACCACTATAAAAATACTTCCATTTTTTTCCCTCTGTAAAACAAGAGTGCTCTTTGACATCACCCACTGTATGTCAGGCCAACGTTGATTTAGTTTACAATCAAAATTCCGTTTCATTTCAGCCTGTTCTGAAGCAGAACACCAAAATGTTTTGCTTTAAAGAGACACTGAAACAATTCATTTAAATTATTTATCTGAAAATATCTGATCATTGTGATCAACTTGAAATGACTTTCTTAACAAGTAAATTACCCATACAAGAAGAAAAAAAATCACTGAAGTTTCATCTTGCTCCCTTACTGTTCCTTTTGTCAATATTGTCATTGCCCTAAAGGCAAAGAGGCAGACTTGGAAACTACAGAGATACAAAATTACTGTCAAAAACAGCATTCTGAGAAAAGGATATTCTCAGTTGTAAAGTATGGCCTTAAGAGATTTTGTCAAATCTCCCTGAATTAGTACAGAAGTACAGAGAACTCCATTAGGTCTTTTTTAGTTACCACTTGACAATCAAATAACACTCTCTTAAGAAGAGAGTCAAGCTATACAGTTCTATGTGCCAAGTTTTAGGAACAATTTCCAGCTCATGTTATACTTCCTTTGCTTCAAATAAGCTACGTATTCTGCAGAGGGTCCTGTAACTGGCCTTTCTGGGCCTTGGCTTTCTTAAGGAAGTCTATAAAAACTCATGACAAATTCCAGCCCTGTTGTCTTTATCTCAGCTTTTCCTAGCATTTCTCTTCCGGGGCCCGGGTATGGGATACTCTCCTTTGGGGGAGTAGGGATTGCTGTACAGAGCCTGGTGGGTGGCCAGGATTTCTCCTGGAGCTTTACAACAAAAAAAGAGATCTGCCCCAGGCACAAAGGTGGGATCATCTGCAAGTCCAAAACCAGATGAGAAAAGCACTGATCTCTTGGACCTCAAAATCAATCACACAACTAACCCTGAAATTCCATTAAAACACGGTGTGAATAACTACATTACTTCTGCATGCCCTTTACTTGTTTCCAACTTTGGGGTAAATGTTATTCAGAAAAAAAAATTACATTTTTTAATGCTTTCTCTTTTCCAAAGCAGAGTTAATTCAAAAAGGCCTTCTTTAGCTAATCAGACATATTTGATCAATAAAATATGTGACTTGTTTAGCTGGTCAATGAGTGCTGATCACTTTCCAACAGGGATTTAGTTTTCTTTGAAGTGATCAGTTTGTACTGTAGTTTCTGGACACAGAAACAATAAAATTGGACATATGTGTTAGACTTTAGTCTCCTGAGAATTAAATCAACATATATTTCAGATATTTCCTTTTGAAATGTCATAGTACTCATGCAATTTTATTAAATGAAGGCCTGTTTACTGGAGATAAATGCTCATATTTCTTTAGTCTGTAATGTCCTGAACATCCATCAGAGCGGTGGTCCATGGTTCAACGGTATGGGCGGAGTGTAAGGAGTGGAGACTGCAAACAAAGCTCCTGCCACTCTGGTTTCAACTCTGAGGAAAAGGAAAACATATAAGTCTTCTAAATCTCTTGGGATATGTGTGGACCTGGTCTGTGATGACATGAAGGATGAGAGGTAAGTACTGAGGATTACAGCACTGGTTCAGGTAATATGTGTACTTGGATTCATCAGAGAAGAAATTTTCTCTTAACACTTGAGTGCAGATACATGAGGTAGTTGTAACAGTGCATTAGCACTAGGGATAAGGCTTAACCATCTGAATTTGCCTGTTATGGTTTTTTTTTTTCTTTTTTTTTTCCATGCAGATTTGTCTGTTTCTCTTGCACACTTAGATAAAGGATGTGTTCAGGACTAGGCATTTGATGGTGAGCTGTCTCCCTCCATAGGCCCCAGTGACTGTTGGCTGAATCTTCAGTGGATATTGTGGAAGTTCACTCGTACCTAGGTGCCTGAATCTCGAGCAGATTTGTATCCAGAAGACTGAAATTAGTGCAGATGAGAACATTTATTAGTAGCACCAAAGCCTAGAGTTGGCAAACAAAAAGGTGTGGGAACTGGAAATTGGAACAAAATTTGGATATTGCATTTCAGTCCTAAGTGGTGACTGAAACAATGAAAGTCTGCGTTTCCCTTCCCCCTGTCTGCCTTTTTTTGGCATCTTGAGAAAGGGGAAGCTTTGGGCAGAGCGGACATTTAGGGAATTCCCCAGCGGAAAGCTTCCCTTGCCATGGAGACTTTTTCCTTTATTACTAAGCCTCACCCTCTGGAGGATCCAGATGAGCCTGGCTGGCACGCCCCCTCACCCATCCCATGGGACCAGACCAAGCTTAAACGTGCATGGCTGCACTCCGCCTGCCACTTTCCTGTGCTTCAGTCTGTGCTCGTACATCATGACCTACTTCTGGCGTGCTGTCCCTTCTCTCCTTATGCCTTCTTTGTGTATCTTTCTCTGCCGTATTTTAGAGGCCTACCAAATTACACAGCCCCAGACGACAGTCCCTGCTGCCCGTGCCTACCTGGTGAAGGGAAATTGTTTGACCCAGATAACATTCCAGATTAGCACTGGGTGCTAAAGCAAAACCCACTGTAGCTTGCTCACCTGCCATCCCAGAGTATCTGACCTGACCCCTTTGTTTCTGGAAACAACAAAAACTGTTTCCCATTTTGTATTATCCCATTTCTCTTCCATCATGTTTGTTTTTGCTAAGAGCAGAACATACCTACACCTCTCAAAGGGACCAGCTCAAAACTCTTTGAATGGAATCACATTTTCTCTTTGGCCTGGAATAAAAAGCTTAATTGAATATGAAATTAGAATGGATGTCCTCTGTCCACCTAGGGGACTTTTGGTTAAAAGGTTTGCCATTTCAAATATTTGGACAGAAATATTCTCAGAACAGACTACCATTTCTACAATCAACACACATGTTAACTCTTCATTGTAGTTAGTGATCTACCAGGGCTAACATTTTCAACTGTTCTGACCTACTTTTCTCTCTTTTCAAAAGGCCTTTCTATGAGGAGCACAATATTTTTCATGTCATGACAAAAATAAGACCACTTTAGTGCCAGTAACTCCTGAAAAGATGACAGAACATGAAGTATGAGGTAAAGAAGACCAAGATGTGGAGGAGGTCATGTGAAGAAGGCGCTCCTAGAACACGAATAATGTGAATTTCAAGTGGAAAAAGCTACCAGTGACATGTAGCTTCAAATGTACGGAAAGTTCTTGTTGATCTTTTCCTGAAGATCTCTTGGTTTAGATTAGTTGATAAAATGTGTTAAAGGACAAAATACATATGTTAACAAAACAAAAGAAGCATGGCTTGAATACTCTAAGATGGAGTGCACGTGTGTTAGATAGGACCAGAGAGCTGGAAGCCAGGAGCTGTCAGATGTCCTGTTGTATCATATGCACCCAGCATCATTAATCACCATGGCTGAAAGATGTTTATCCTACTTATCTTTATCATAAACATTAATTCAACACTTTTGCACAGGAAGGTGTTGGGCACACGGCATCCTGAAATTATATTTTTTTGTAGTTCACCAAAACGCTTGTAGAGATTTCTGCTTGCACTCTAGTGGTTCTTTCCAGGAGTACCTCTTCTGGCAGATGGGTCTGAGTGAGGAGCAGTGAGAGGAGGATGGGAGGCATGTAAGCATGGCCCAAGCACTGGTATCTGAGCAATAGATTCAGTCCTGAAGTGAAGAGGATTTTGCTGCCTTGCATGCTTGTGATCGAGGGAAATCTTCAGCTGAAATATGCAGAGGTTGCAATCTAAACAGAGAGAGACCCAGCTATCATGTCTGAACCCCTCTGAGCTTCTCTCTTCCACCCAAAGAGCAAAGAAAGTTGCCTTTTCAGTGAAATGAAACTTGGCCTGATCAGCAGTATTTAGAAAGTGGAAGGAGAAAGTGTTGACATCGGCTGATATATTCTGAGTCTGGGTCCAAAGATTGTGTCACATCATGTGAGAAGGATAAATCTTTCTTGTCAGTGACAAACATCAAACGTTTTGTGGTGAAATCAGCTGCCTGACAATGAGATGATAATTATCAAGGAGCATTTTTCCTCACATTTAATCTCTACAGAGGTGCATACATGGCCAGTTTCCAATCCCAGATACGTCAATGCAATTTTAGATTAATTTCATTCCAGCTTTTGTGAGTTCCTTCTGTATTTGTAAATAGGGAGAGCTTATGGCGACTGAGCTGACCCTGGCTTTTATTCTCTCATAGCTGTTTTGCACATTTTCTTTTTCACACTAGAGATTGAAGCATTCCAGAACCACAGCCAGTTGGACAGCATTTAGGCTTGCTGATATGTCATTACTTGTGTGTTTGGTTAACACACACACAGTAATGGTTTCCACACCAAAATCAGGCATCCTTGTAGTCCCTTATATTTACTGTCAGAACATATATTTAAAGGGAAACAAACAACAGATACCCCCTACCCCCGAAGACTCTCCCTGAGTGAGACTGTAGTAGGGCATTAGATGCAGAGGCTGCACTGCCTCGTGCACAAGTGGGATTCATAGCACACAGCATGTTACATGAGCAAATTATCTAGGCTGCCAGTAATGAAGTGCTAAAGTTATGCATTGGTAATCTTTTTATTTTTCCTGTTGCAGCTCTTGCTTTAATCTGAATGTATTTTCATCAAGCCGTAATGTGAGAATAACTCCACAAATGCTGTTTAGGCACTTGTTTTGAACAGGTTTAAGTCTCCTCAGGAATCAGACAGATTGCAGCATGGTGTCCATACCCCCAGCCTCCATCTATGCTCTAGCCATGCACCTATGATACTAAAAATATTGGGAAGAGGCATGAAAAATACTTTCCTCCTCCATTTTTTTTGTCAGTGAAGGAAGTATGCCTGGGCATCAGTACCAATACTTTGAGTCTATGGGCAGAACAGGACTTCTCTCAGCCACCACGTCTTTGGTGGCAGCAGGCGAGCCAGACATAGAATTTAAGAAACTGAGGCCATACACTGCAGACACATATGTGTCTTAGGCAATTCTTGCTACCAGACTTGGCCATCTGACATGCCTGTCCCTCTTGTGACACTAACCTTATCTGTCAAATGCTCCTTTACAGGAAAGCTTCATGCTGCTGGGTAGCTGGACTTTACTGGATGCAGTATGGCCTATATATATTGAAGACTATGAGATATGCAGTCTGATTAGTGCTGAAAATACCAATTTTCTGAGCCACAGGAGTATGTTCAAAGAGGCATATTACCATTTCGGCCACATAAATTTACGTCTGAGATAACTGCTGACACCAATTTTCTTGTTTAAGTCAAGACCACCAAGACTTTCCAGGAGAGGAGCATGGTAAGCTGTCTGAAGGAAACTTGCTGTAAGTCTTCTATGTTGGTTAGTGATTTTGAGTGCTGTTCTGAAAGCTTTTCAATATAGTCTGATTATTAAAAATTTCTCTGCACCAACCCTTTGAAGGCTGGGCTTTTCTTAGAGTGAACAAATAAGCTCTGAACGTTCAATGCTCTTGACGTATTCTTGAATACAGGAAAAGAAAGAAAATTCAGTAACGTGGCATATATGTGTGAGGATGGGAGAGGGAAAAACATGTGACTGTTTGTTCCAGCTGCATTAATGTTGTATCCTGTGACACATTCATAGGTATTAATTCCTTCCAGTAAAGCACAGTTTGTTACTAATAGGAAGTGGAAATTCCAAGGTCTTAGTTTTTAGTATCGTTATCTTTTCTGCTAAGTTTGAATTCAAAAGCCAAGGAGAATGCCAACATAATGATGCGTTGTGCAACAGCAGGTTACTTGACCTCCCTCCTTTGAATTTAGCTCTTTTATGAGAGTTTCTTTGTCCCAGTTCTCTTAGAAAAACTAATTCCTGTTCCCATTGTTGTCAGTGCAAGCTTATCAGTGACTTAAATTAGATGACAGTTTGGATACCAGTAATTTCTTTAAATTTGAAAACAATCCAGTTTGGTGAAATTCTGAATGCATATTTGGGATCCTTAGTTAAAGACATAATTTAACATGAAAGTTTTAGGAAATCTATCTTTGAATTATTCTGTAACCGTCAAAATTACGAGTGAGAGACCAGTAAATTCTCACAGCTTTGGCTGTCTTCCCTTTCCCCTTTGTCATTCATAACCCAGAAATCCATTTTACACTCTGAAAATATCAGCTGTGCTCAGTGACCTGTGCATTTGCCTAGAAGGTGAGCTGCAAAGGTAGGCTGAATTTTCTGATTCTGAGTAGTTTTGAGAAATGTTGATAAAAGAATAAACATTGTATCTGTAAGGAGTATCAGCTTGTTTTCAAGTGCACACTTTCCTGTTCTTGTACCCTATTGACCATGCTTCCTTGATTACTCTCCATAGAAAACCTGAGATTTTCCCCTAGCACTGGGAGGAGTGTACAGAGTTCACTGTGTCCTATCTCTTTCTTCCCACTTAGACCAGCCTTTATCATTTGGGGCAGTACTGCCTATCACTAGACAACAAATCTGGGTAGACTTGTCCTTTGTTTGGTCACTTGGCCAGATCTGTTGGTGTGAGAAGTACTCGTGACCACATATCAGTAAGGCCATTGCCCAGCAGTAAAACATCAACAGAAGCAGCAGGAATCAATATGGGCATGGGTTCATGCCAACCCACGGTGTACATTAATGGTCCAGCATTTGTTGCTCAGCATCTCAGAGTAACCTATTCTTCCCTTTATCTCACTGGCCTGGCCCCCAGGCAGAATTTCTGCCGTAGCTAACAAAAAGCCCAGTCCCTGGCAGAGCTCCTCCCTCACATAGGAGATTCTCAACTTTCTTATGCCACAGAGGACATCTATGTCTGGCTCTTGGTCTACCCTGTTTTATACCACTATGCTGTTATCCTTCTTTCTTCTTCTTTCCTCAGCTTCCTAATCAAACTGGTCTCCTCAATTCTCCTTAAACAATACTTTCCAGTGCTTCCCTTGAGTGCACAGAGGGAATGAGATCTTTGCCAGCTTTCACCCTGACCTTGGTCTGTACCCCATCTTTTTCCCGCTGTGCATTTCTCCAACAAAGATAACAAAATTGTCAAGACATTAATTGAGATCCTTTACTTAGGCAGAGAAAGAGAAGAAATTCAAATTGAGGCCATCTTCAGGCCAGCTGCATTAATACTATGTTCCTTGATACACCTAAGGATATCAGTGCTTTTTGGTAGTAACTAATGAGAAGCAGAAATTCTATTCATTTATTTTTTCTCTATCCATGCAGTTGCAGAGTTTATAGCATTTCACTTAGATATGTTTTCTGTCATAGGATTTCTCTCTCTTAATTTGGGACATCTTTTGTAAGGAGCAGCAAATGCAACTGCTTCTTCAGATGTACCATTCACTTTGTTTCTGCTCTGGGAAGAAACAGTAAAAATGGTTTCTTGGTGGTAACTTTCTGTGCAAAACCACGTCAGTAGGACTATTTGTCTAAGGGAGATGAGTAGGACTTAACCTCAGCTTAGTAGGGGAAATGAAAGTACAGTATATACAAAAAAAAAAAAATATCACTGGCTTTCTGTTCAGACACTAATGCTAATTTTAGTAAGATCAAATGCATTAGTTTTGCAACCTATGTCCTCCCACAGAGATGCACATCTACGTAAAGTGTGACAGAAATCTTGCTTAAATCATTAAGCAGCCATATTGCAACAGGGTGGGAATGCTGAGAGTCAGACAGTATGCGGGCAGACTGGAAAAATGAGGGCAAGGTACAGAAACCACTAGAAATGCAGATAAGTTAAACATGCAAGCAAATTTTCACGGTATATTGCTCATACTGTAGTTATCCAGTTGTGAAGTTAGTTAAGAAATGAATATAATGCTCCATCTAATTGCAAGCAGCTGCCTATTAGGCAGCTTGGCCAAATGTTTTTAATTCCACCCTACGATGATGAAGGAAATAGGCAACTTTGGTCTGTACTGTGTGTGAACTTTCTGAACACTTCTTTGCAAAGTCACAAAGTGCGATGCAGAGCTGAGAAAAATCTTTTGAATTGACTGCAGGCATTAGTGATGCAATCTCTTCCTACTTTTACCAGAATGTGTTTGGAAAGCATGGACCTGCATAGGGGATCAAATTCTAGTTTTGTCAGCTTCACAAAGTTATTTCATATGAGGCTAGAGACTGCCAGTGGTGAAAGTGGTTTGAGCAAAAATTGGATCAGCTCAATTATGATGGAATTCCAGGCTGGACTGGGAGAGGGAAGTTTGGAGAGTAGGCAAAGGGAAAGCTCTTGGGAACACTTTAAATAGTTGACACAGAAAATATTGCAATCTTCTAAAATGCAAAACCGCATTTTAGAAGCGGTTTCCTGTAAATGTAAAGTCTGTTGTGAATTAAAAAAATAGAGAGTTTTCGGAAAGTTTTCTTTTTTTTTTTTTGAAACCTATTCTAACTACCTAAATCTTTAGCATTGTAATTCTTTCCTACTACTCTGGTTAGTTTTGCAAAACAGGTGTAGCCACTGAAAGTTTTTTACATGCAGTGTTTCAATACATCTTGATCTGAAGGATGAATGGTTGAGCACTAGGAAGAATCAAGTATGTTGAAGATGAGGTGAAATAGGTTCAGTGTAAATTTTCTGGTGGTGTATTATCCTATATGCATTATTCTGTGATATGACAGCCGACTTTTGAGACAAAAGAAATACAACAGATATTGTATTTCTGGACCTCAGCAAACCAGTTAGTTTGGCAGCACAGTTCAGACCGGAGAGATGATACATACAAGAGTTGTATTGTGGCATATGAAAGGGGAAGGCAACCATACCTGGTGCTGCAAATAAAATTATATGTTTAGATGGCCACAGACAAGCACAGTTCCTCGAGGATTTGGCGTTGAGGGTTAATCTCATGTCAGACTCTCCCTAGAGACTTGTGGGGGCATTTTTAGCACCAAAGAGAACTGAAATGACACAGCAATACTAGAATAATTGGGATGACCTTGAGAGTTGGTGTAATAGAAATAGAAATTTAATAATATCATGTACAAAGTCACCATACTGTTTAGGATTAATGCCAAGATTTTCTCTCTATACTGAAAATCACCCCTAAGGAGATGTGTTAAGAGGAAAAATGCATCGTCATAGTAATGACTTACAGGGTTACTGTTGGTAACCAACATGAAATAGCCTTAAAGAAGACACCTAGCAGAGACGGAGAAGTATTATCATTCTACTACAAAATTCAGCCACACTTGTTCAGATTACTATGTACTATTTTGGTCAGCCAGAATCAGGAAGGGGAAATTCAAAGGTGAACAGGTACAAAGAAGTTGCAGAGAGAATTAGGGGAGATGAAGACTGCCTTCCAGGAGGAGACTGGCAAAGCCTCGCTATGTTAGACTAACAAAATGAAGGTCAAAAAGAGATATGACTGTTCTCTTAAAATAAACCAGAGAAAAAAGAGTGAAGAGAGAAAACAACTGTATATTCAAAAGTCTAGTGTTGGCAGAAGAACAAATTGATATAAACTAAATCTAATATTAGACAGGAGGTAAGAAGAAAAATTATTGACCATCAGAGAAGGGAAAACTGTGGAAATCCTTGGTGTGGGAGGACCAGCAAAAACTGAGTAATTTTTCAGCTGAACCTCAATTGCTTTATGTCGCCATTATATAACATTGCCGGTAATGCCCAGAGTTGATGAACTCAGTGACTCAGGAAGTTCATGAGGGTTTCTAATTAGCCTACTATTTTAGTTTCAGACTGTTGTAATCTCCAAACCTGAACATATCAAGTGAAGCATATGCTACAGTTGGGCCTATTTATGCATGTGGGAGCTCTGTCTGAGCTGTGTCTCATGACAGTTCTCAAAATAGACAGCCTGCTAGAATTTCTCTGTGGGATACAATACTTCACTACCCACTTTTATCCACTAATATGATGTGTACAGACCAAAGAAACTTCACATTCACACTGCAAATGTATCTTTTATACTGCAGCCTTATATTACATGTGTTGAATGAGGGAGGGGAAAGCTGCAATTCTGATATCACATCTCGCAAAAGAAAAATCTCTGTAGCAATTACTTTCAGTCTTTTCCAGTCTTCTTAAGTTGTTGCCACTATCGTTTAATCTCTCTTCGCACTCATAGTTCTCTTGAAAGATGCCACTGATTTCATCTCCCCTCTTTCTACTAAGCTCAGCGTATTTCCTCAAGTAGATTAAAATGAGAAGCCCACTTCCTGGATTCATCAAGTATTACATCTGCACCTGAACTCCCAAAAGTTTTGAGTCATCATTAAGGATTTGTATGGACATCTTGGCTTCACTTGGAGTTTACTACACCTTTCAAAGTATATAATTCATGTACAACTGAAAATTCAGGTTTGCACTTCCACTATTGTTGCATAGCTGGTAAAAGACATTAGCTGATAGATTTATAGAAAATGGGCAGACAGATAACAGCTTTGTTAAGGTCTAGCCAGATCTCCCATAGATCTTTCCATTCCACTGTTTCCAGCATTTTAGTTCTCAGACAGATGAGCAAATCCGAATTTAATGAGAAGAAAAAACAGTGAATACCATTATGCTCATTGTCAAATTCAGTAGAGAATATAGTAGTGCTACAATTGACTAAATATGTTTCAGATAATAACAATCCAACAAACTCACGAGAGCACATAGCAAATATTTTTGAACTTAGGTATATCTCAGTGCCTGAGCAGCTGCACTGATTTTTCACAGATCTGGGAAATATCTGTAGTTTCGACTGGTGCTTTATTTAGATCTAAGCGATCTGCGTATCTCAGATGCCTTGATACTCCCTAATTAGCAAGTGTATTCAGTAGTTTTGAATTTACGTCAATATCTAAAGTAAAAAGGCAGCTAAATAATTATTGGAAAAAAAGCAATAAGTAAGAAACTGTAAAATAAAAGATCTAAAAAGATATACATTTTATACAAAGCCTGTCCCAGTTAATCTCTGTGCCAAATAAATATTTTACATCTTTGCTCTTCACAGCTTTGTGTTAGCGTATCTATATGACTGAGGTTTTATGGCACTTTTGTGGCCATCCCTTTACCTCAAAGATGATTCTGAATCCTTCCTACGCATGACTCTCTTAAATACTTTCTGATGCTTCCTACAGCATGAAATTCAAGCAGTTGCTGTATCTTCCTTCAACTCTCTCCTCTTGTCACAGTATCTACAATACGATCTGCAACAACAGACCACAGTCCATCAGGTGAATAGCTGTGAGTACTCTCCTACTTCCCTGCTTTTACTGCTTTTTCTCTATTAAATGCAAACTAGAGTACTATCTGAAATTGCACCACTTTGTTCTACGTCTTTGTTTGGACAAGATAGCTAACCCTTCATATGTTCATTATCATTGTTATTTAAAAAAAAGATTGTTATTATTATGATTGACTGGAAATCCATATAAAAGGAATTATCTTTCTATATTCACCTTCTACAAATATGCTGATTTCTCAGTTTGTTCTTTTGTTTTCCCTAAATGTTACTACAGAGATTATTGCTTCTATTAAAATCTGCTGAGTTCTTTTGTCTTTTCAGACTGTAATGCTTGGTCGATGAAACTCATACTTCTCAGGCAGTATGGACTTTAATCCTTCTGGTTTGATAAAAAGGATTGGTCTTAGTGTTTCAACAATTTATTGTCTGCAGAAGCAAATGTCTCTTCTGATGTCAACTTAAGGCTGTCGTCACAGCCTCTGAAACAAACATGTGAGACTACTCATTCAAGTGTTTGTGTAATACTGACCAGAAGGCCCTATGGTAGGAAGAACCCTTCTTGACTAAGTATTAGGTCATGTTCTTGGTCTGCAGCATAGGCATGCTGAAGAAACAGAATGCTTAAAAGATGTTCTTCAAAACAGGATGGTAGGCAGGAAGCAGAGAGTTACTTTTTTTCTGAGGCAGAAAGTTATTACTTTCCAAAGAAGTAGTCAAACTAAACTAGATGACTTTGATGCCTTTTTTTCATCTAGTTCCTAAATAGTTATGGGAGTACTGTGGCTTGTACAAAACTTTTTGGTAGTACTATTCATGTTAATTTACTTTGGAGGATTTTTTAAGCTCATTGTTTCTACTTTTTCTTGCCTAAAATGGTGTAAAACATAATAAAGTGAGTTAATTTTAAATGTATTTTCTGTCAGTTCCTCTCAGTGGGGAAGGGGTGGGACACTTTTAAGAGAAAACTGTCCTTTATGTTGTTACTGTGCATTGATATTACGGTAGTGGTAATAATTCCCACTCAAGCTAGGAACCATTGTTCTAGTCACTTCACAGCCTTTGGGAAATACAGTCCCTGCTCCAGAGAACTAAAAGCAAAAATAGTTCAAATAAGTGAAACAAGAAGGAAAGGGACAGAAGAAAGGCTGGCAATAGCAAGAATACTTCTGCCTCTTCTACCTCTGTGCACAGTTTGCAGAAACAATATGAGGTTTCCTTACTGGAGAAGATTCAGATGTATATACATGAAGCAGAAAACATTTCTGGGGATATATACATATTGTCAGTGTGAACCTCATTTAAGTCAGTTCAACAGGAAGAAATTTATTGTCATTTTTTTTTCCCTTAGAATATTTGAATCACATCAAATGAGAATGAATGAGTGAATGAATGTAGCGAGAACATATATGTGTACAGCTGGAAATGTATAGGTTTGGATTTTTTGTCTCTTTTCTTCGCATCTCGCTGTGGTAACATTCTTCCTATCTTGTGTCAGCACTTTTGGTTTTCACTGTTTGTGAAAGTTCCTCATTTTACAAATGAGTACAGTCTTTTTTCCCTTGTAAAATAATGCCTACGATGAGACCACTTTTTCAGGCATGAAGCAATCTGTTTTTGATTTTGAGAATGAAGGATTTTATTATCTGTTTAAAGAACAATCTCTGGTTGCTTACTTTTTCCTGATGCATCAATAATGCTAATAAAAATGAGCTGATAAAGATCTGGAGGAACAAACAAAACATCTCACATGCATACTTCGTATTCAGAAACATCACTTTTTCTTCTCACTTTAGAAAAGGCTTATTTCTTTTCATAACCTTTAAAGAAAAACTACACTAAAAAATAAATTACTTCTTTTTTTTTTAAGGAGTAACAAGAGGCACCAAGAGGTAAACACTACCTGTCTCATCCCTTGACAGAAATCTACAGATTTGCTTAATTTTACGCATCTGAGAATTTCCAGTTTATCTACAAAATATTTGAGAATGACTCCAGGCTGGTGTGTGGTGGGGGTGAAGTTTATGATATTAATCTTAATCTCCTAGCTTGCGTTCCTTCTTTTATGCACCTGCTATTTCATTACAAGCTCACTTTGCAAATGTTCTGTAAAGAATGCTTCACATGTAGACCAGGTGTAGTGAAATGGGACCTTGACTGTCAACCATGGCATCTATTTTCCCCTCACTCAATAATGGGAGTAAAAATAGATATCAGTGAATGGATTTTTTCCCTCAATGTAAGGCTCGTGTGCCTCTTAACAAAACATCTGTGAACTGAATTGTTGATGTGTAGACTAAATGCGTTGATTAGATTTCCAAGATTTTCTCTACTCAATTAGAAAGCCAGTCATAATGCATTTTTCCCCTAAGCCACTGACATGCTATTGATATTCTTAAGCTACTGATGATGCAGAACCAAACTCTGCCTTCATTTAGACAGCTCTCAATCATTCAAGTAACTATTCTAAAGATCATACATGCATTGAGCTTTCTTCCATTAATCAAGAATGATCATCAACTTCATCTAAACCACAGCAATGATTTTCTTCTTGACAAGTATTTGGCTTTATTGCAACCTGAAAATCTGTGCATGTTTTGCAGGCAATGGGAGGAAGTCCCTTCCTGTGACAGATTTTGTTTTGTGGCTTCCACCTGCCAAGACTCTGCACCTCCTGGTCTCACTCTGTAGGCAGAAGCTCTCACTGACCCTGTGGTAGTCCAAGGCGTTCATGATGAAGGAAAGTCATCTGAGTAACAGTCTACAAGGTATTATGAGGGTGAGATACAAAAAACCCATTTGAAATAACCATGGAGATCCTAACCCTAATAGCTTCAACACACTCTTTCAAAATGTTGTGCTCCATGGTGGCTGACTGTTGTGTTCCTTGGTAGCCACCAGGTAGGTCTGACCATGAGTAGCTGACAGGTTGACAAAAATGACTGGCCTTCAGCGGCTCAGCCAGTCTGGAAACCAGGCCCACACTTTCTGGAGGAAAAGTGATGTGGCAGAGCACCACGACCCCTTCTGCTCCAACTGGCAGTTTGTAAGTAGCTGCAATGCAGAGACAACTAATCATTTTAACACCAACAGGTCAGAAGTTGCTTGAGACCACTGGGTGGGCGCTGGAGCTCCTAACCCTTTTGTAGCTTCCCTTCAAACAGGATGAATTCAACCTCTGTAGAGGGAAAAAGCATCATTTCCACAGAATAAACGAGACGTCTGAATCATAGGCAACTACTCTGATTGTCTTACAGACTGCCAGTGTCCCAGTGCACATAACTGGGAAAGATCCAGAAGGAATCAATTTCCACAATCCAGTGGTTGACATGAAGTGGAAAACATTCAAGGAGGGTAGAAAACAAATAAACAAACAAACGAAAGAATCAAGAGAAACTCTTCTTGTTTCTTATTGCCCAACAGTTTACTATGGTTATTGTTCAATTTTGGCCACAGACTTGTGACCTCTCTTATTTTATTTAGCACTTCTTTCAATTCCCTTTTTTAAAACAAAGCAAAACAAAACAACTCAAAGTGTTGCTAAAGCCATGTCAAACTTATTTACTGCTGTTTGTGTCTTTTGCGTGGGCTGATGTTAGTATCAGTACCAGAGATTTGTGGGACACCTGCTCACACACACGCAGTGTTGGACCTCTGGTGTTGTGCCTCAATCTGATTTTACTGTGCTGACTGAAGAGTGAGGGTCTGAGTTAAAGGAATAATTAAGTTTGACAATTATCTGCAAAAACAGGCAGTCTTCCAGTCTCACAATAGCAATGATTGAGGTTTTGAAGTGTTGCTAGTGTGGGATGAAATAGTCTGTTTATACATATATCCAAATGTTATAGATATTCTAGTACACGTATATACGTATTTGTAACTTACACAAATACTCACACTTCTACACATGTATACATTAACCTATGTAACATATATGCATATACATATTACAAGGAATTGCAATCAACTTGAATATCTGGGCAAATACTCCCAGAACTTATTTAAATGGGTATAAGACAAAGCCCTCTCCTTTTCTTACTTAATGCCATCTCACCGCTTGGGAGAACAACTCAAGAATGGATGCAGCCCAGAGAAAGTGCATTCCTTTCAGGGTGTAATACCTACTCTTGCAGGGGTACTGTTTGCTGTCCTAAGGGCTGTGGTGAGCTAACGGAGGCTCTGTTATTCAACAGAGGTTCTGTTGCCTCTGATGCAAACAACCTGCCCACTCTGCAGAGGACCCATGTCCTGGAGGTGACACGCCAGGAGGTGCTGAGCCATCTTTCCCAAGGCAGCCCCACATCAGACATTTGCTTTCTCCCATAAAATGTCAGAAGAGCCCCAGTGGGGTAAAAATGACTTGCTGGCAAAGGAGTGAAGAAGCCAGCGGAGATGTAGCTTTGTTCAGAGCAGAGATGCCTGTGGACAAAACCCTCCCGGTTCATATTTCCTGGTCTCTGGGAGGATTAACAGTCTGTAGGCAGGGACTCATCTCTGTGCCTGTGGCTGGGCTTGCCCACACCGCGTTGCTCTGTGTGGGGCTTCAGGCCTACGTCCGTGCCCCACTGGAGCCCTGTGGATGCTGGCACTTGCAGGGTTATGTGGCTTCTGGGTGGAGTTTTTCTGGATGACATCTTTGGAAGTGGGCGCCTCAAGTCATCTAAATCTTGCCTTAAGTCCCAGAGCCCCCCCCCCCTTTTTTTTTGTTCCTGACTCAATGTGTCTCAGAAGACTTCTGGTAACAACTTGCTTTTGGCTGGAGATACCATGAGAAAATAACTCCCCCAGTGCTATTTTTTTCTGGCTTTCTGTGTATGAATCCTGGACAGAATTAGATGCACCTCCCCTCCGCCAAACTTAGAGTTTATTCCCAGTTGGGTCACTTTTCCTTTTACCTGGCATGCTGCCGACACCTTTTGCCTTCTGATCGCTTTGTTCACTGTCTGGACCCTGTGCAGCATGTCCCTGGCAGAGCCCCCGTAGGACAGGCTTGGATTTTACCTCTCACACTGGCACTCATTCCAGTGGCTGATGGCCCACAGTGACAGAGTCCTCTGTCACAGCAGCCAGAAGCAATCCGGGAAGGAGCCATCCCAGGTGCCAAGATGTATTGCTACAACTCTGCCAGTGAATGTGGGGATAAAGTCACAGCATTCACAGGAGCGCTTGCAGCTTTTGCTGGTGGCATCAGGGTCTGATCCCAATTACAGTGAAGCAGCTAGACTAGATTTGGATCTGGATGACGCTGACCACATTTAAGTCCCCTTTAAAAGTTTGCTTCTGCTACACTACTCCAATGAATCAAGTTGTCTTGTACACAAAGGAAAAGCATTATCCTGCTTCTTTACCATCTTTCTATTTGTTTGTTTATTCTTGGTTCTATGCATAATTTTTTCACCAGTTAAATATAAAATAGGCTTTTAAATTGATTTAATTAAAAAGATATAATCATCTGTGAAGACTCCTAAACTGAATCAAACCCACTTTACAAAGAACAGAGCATCAGCATTGCTAAATTCATCAAGTATGACCATGTATAAGACTGTTTTTTGAAGTTACTGATAATCGTGCCATATGTAAGTTTACAATTCTGTATGAATTTTTTGACGTTTCTGGCTGAAAGCTTCCTAGGTGTATATCTCCTTTAGGTGCTATGGGAACAAATACCCAACTTCTTTTAAGAATGACATTAAGGAAAAATACATTCACCAAAAATTTCATTTTGATGCACTTCTTTCCCTTTGCTTGTAGGAAATACTAGTGCTTCTATGCATTTTTATTAGAATTTGAAATTTTGTAGGAGTGTTGTTTTTCCGTTTCCCATGAAAAAAAAGAATTTTGCATGCACGCCACAGCTGATTGTTAGAGTCTGGCAACAGCATTTTCTAAGAATTCTGATCATACGTGGCCTCATTTGCCCTTTCATAACTCCTCCTGTGATCAGACTCAGTTAAAGCTATCATACATCTGGGTTTTCCTGAATATGTCCTCTATTTTATCCTTTTTTTTTTTCAGTCCCCATGCATTGCAGATTTTGAGATGTTCATACACACACAGTGCCCATATGGGCGGTGCATCTGCTGAAAGTCTGGTGTGTTCCAGGAATCCTTGATTTACCACATGAAGTGATTGTGTGAGGAGCAGAGTCGTGGTACTTGCTCAATGGATGCTGTTAAATACAAGGGCAAACTGGTCTGCCTAGGAAGTCCTGAGCAAAATATAGAGTTTGGGGGACTTCTGATTTGCACAGGCTGACCAAGTAAAGTAACCCATTTCTCACAACGCAACTTTTTGTTATAATTAAGCACAAAGTATTAATGCAAATTATGTGTTTATTGTCAACATAAGCACGTTGTGTCTTTTTTTCTGGATTACTGTTGAAAGTTACTGTTCCTGAACAATGTGGTTGAAAAATGAATGGTATTCACAGTGTGTCTGTTGAGTATTTAAGATACTCACGGTAATGGTTTTAGTCTAACACTAATACAAATTAAAGCATTACCATGATAAATGAATAGTTAGTTAATTAAGTGTGATTTCCTCACAGTAAGTCTGCTGTCTGTTAGTAGTAGAAAAGCTCTGAGCAAAGAAAATGCATTAAGTCTGAGAGAAGATGGATGAAAGCATTATCTTAGATCTCAAACCAGGATGTTCATACCTAGGAAGGCCTAAAAATTGAACAAAGCAAAGCAAACAAAAACCCGAAACAACAAAAGAAAGCTATTTGATACCAATCACCCTGAAGAGCAACATTTGAAATCATTTCTCTATGTGTCATTTCACTCAGTTTTGGTTTGTGATCTCTGTGCACACTAACACGTCTAAGGAGTTTATCTTCTGGGAAAAATTGTGGCCTGCACTACACCGTGTGTTAGTTTCCAAGACAGCAAGTCTCAGGCTTATACATTTGTGGTCTTATTTGTGGCTGTGATTTCCAATGTATTATGTCCTACTACTGCATGGTCATTAAAAAAAAAGGAGGCACTGAATCTGTGCATCGTGGATTCCTTCAAGGCTAATGACTCTATCCTGGGAGACATGTCATCATGATGAGCAACCTCACTGCCTGCCGGAGTACTGTCCTGGTGCCAGAAACCAGCCAGGGCAGGGAGCTTCATGGGGCACTGGGCACATCTGCATGGTGCTGGAGGGTTAACACTGATGCTCAACATGAGCTAATTTGGGTCTTAGACCACCCTGCCCTTGCAGGCCAAGCCATGAAACTGGGAAATATAATCAGCTTTGCCAAGAGCAAAGCAGGCTTCCAGTTCCCAGGAGTAGCCACCATCCCAGACCATGGCATGAGACAGGGTTTTCTGTCTGTCCATCTCATTGTGCCATGCTGGCTGCCCTCCAGGCTATGTCTGTGGCATGAACAGTATGCCTCCATCAGATCATCTATCTTCAGGATCATCATGCTGCATCATGGCTGCTTTTAGCCTGTGATTTAGGAGCATTTTGAGGGTAAGGGACTTTAATTTTGTTTGTGCTTTCACAATTTTCTTTCAAAGAATATAGATGTGGTCCTCATCACCAAGATACATTGAGGTCAAATCCTCTAAACTCTGCACAGGTAAAACTGAATTGGTCAGGTTTGGCTCTTCCACCTCACTGGTTCATTTTTCTTCTGAATCAAATCAATAATTTCCAGAAGTTCTCTTGAAGTAGGATTTCAGGAAGAACTCCTTTTAAGTAATTTTTAATGAGGTTTTCTGTCTGTTGGATCATTTCTGTTGCCCTCCTCTGGATGTGCTCCAACAGGTCAACATCTCTCCTGTACTGAGTATTCCACATCTGGATGCAGTATTCCAGGTGAGATCTCACCAGCACAGATGTTAAAGAGCACTTGTCCTGGAACTGACCACTGAGGGACACCACTTGTCACCAGTCTCCATCTGGACACTGAGCCATTGACCACTACTCTCTGGGTACGATCTCACAGCCAGTTCTTTGTCCATTGAACAGTCCACCCATCAAATCCATCTATTTTCAGTGTGGAGAGAAGGTTGTTATGGGGGACTGTGTTAATGGCCTTACTGAAGTTCTAAAAGATGACATCAGTGGCTCTTCTGTCATCCATTGATGCAGTTATGCCATCATAAAAAATGGCAAGGTTGGTCAGGTAGGACCTGCCCTTGGTGTAGCCATGCTGGTTATCCTGTATCATCTCCCTCTCTTCCACATGCCTTAGCATAGCTTCCAGGTAGATTTGCTCCACGATCTTCCCTGGCACAGAGATGAGGCTCACAGGTCAGTATCTCCCTGGGTCATTCTTTCTAGCCTTCTTAAAAATGGGTGCTATGTTACCTTTTGTCCAGCCACCAAGGACTTCACTTCACCTGACCACTGTGACTTTTCGCATATCGTTGAGTGGCTTGGAGACTACCTCAGCCAATTCCCTCAGGACTCTGGAACGCAATAATAATATGTAGAATTGCATGGTATGTCAGAGTGCTGATATGCCATGAAAAAACAATGCATCATGAAAAAGATATGAGCATAAAACTGTTTAGAAACAATACAAATGAAATCTACTGGAAATATTTTTGGGGAGAGAACTATTTCTCTTTTAAACAACATTCATGAAGAAAATTTTGCTGCATCTGTAGAATATCAGGAGAATATCAGGTTGGCTCTATCAGTCTTTTCCAATGAACTTGTATTGCAAGAAAGTTTTCCAACCTGCTCTCAACATCAAGTGAATGGAAATGAAAGGAGACTTGGGCCCTGTATCAAGGTGGTTCACATTAGAGACGGGCTCGAACCAAGCCCACTAGATCAGAACATTCCCAGACTTTGAGGAAGTTTGGCTTTGATTTCAGTTTTAAAATTCAGTACTGGCTCTTTTCAACAAGGAACTAAATCATCTGAGCACGGCTTTGAGAAATTTGGATTCAGATCAGAACTTTGCAGCTGCAGCCCTAATTGAAATCTAGAGTTCCTAAAGCCTGGCCAAGGGGAGCCAGGAGAGCATAAAGGTCCCCCAGCGCTTTGCCATGCAGGGTGTCCAAGTCAAGGGAATATTCATGCCTGAGATCTGGGAGTAAGAGGCACATGGGAAGCACACACAGTGTGGGATATCAGTACTCACAAGAGGGCTATGCATCCCAGATCAGTCAACACCTGGGTAATAGTACCATAATTTGTGGACTTGGTGTGAAATTGGATGATCTTTCACTTTTGAACAGTTTGGTTGAAGAGCAAATCCCTCCTAATTGTTTCAATCAACCTATTTTTCACTGTTACATGGTTCCAGCCATTGCTGTGTAACTGAGAGCTGCAGTAGTGATAGAGCTGTTGGTCAGATTTGCTAGCAAAATTGTTAGCAGAAGTTTCTGAAGTGCTTGATCCCACCTTGGGAGTCTTGGAGATCTGCTGCTGATGTCTGTGATAGGGGAAACAGACATGAAATCCGATTCTTTTATACACACAAAAAATCAATTTTCACTACTTTCTTCTTTGAAGCCAGTCAAAATACTTAAAAAATTTCTCCCAGACTGCCTGTATGACCACATCAAGGCCACTGAAATGTTAAGCCTCTGTAACCAGGACAGCAGGTACTTAAAGGAAGGGAATAAAAACACCTCCTAGATGTAGATGGATTTTTTTCTCCAGCAACATGGCAGAGCTGCAGCCATGCAAGGAGACCCTGCAACGATAGAGACATGAGGAGCAGCACAGTGATTTCCTTCACCCTCAGATTCTGGGCAAGAGGAGGTGAGAGAAGTACTTTTGGAGACACCAGCAGGTGCAAACAGCAGAAGATACAGTCAAAGCTGAGGGACACCTTGCCTTTCACCAACTGGCTGCTTGGCCTGCCCTCCCCTTCTGAACCTCTTCCTTCCAGCTTCTCTCTGCACTCCTTGTTTTCTCCTCTGTCTTCTCTTTTCCAATCCTGACTTTTTTCTCTCCCTTTCATGATCCATTATCCTTGTGGAATGAACTCAGACTTTTCTGCCTTGCAGGGGCTGCTCTCTAAGTACCAACATTTTCTCCTCGGCTGCCATCTTCTACTCCTAATTCTGCTTTTCTGGAGTAAATGTAGAATGGAGAAGGCACTTTAAAGTGGCAGCTCTGAAATGTCTCAAGTTAAGTTTAAAGATATCACCACTTCATCTTTTTGTTCCTAAGATAATTTCTATTGATTATGCTGTATCCTGAGTCCATTCTCAGGATGGCTCACTTAACAGATGCTCACTAGACTTTTCCTTCATTCCATCCCTGATAAGAAGGGAGCAAAATGTCTCCTGAGATTAGACTTGACGCCACAATCCAAGTTATTGTTCAGCAAATTCAGCAAGTGCATTTTATAATGTTGTAGACAACCTCAGTTTGTCACAATGCTTCATAAGTCTTGAGTCATAACAAACAAATGTCTTACCTTCCTACGAATACCGTCATCCTTCTTTAGCCCATAGGTTCCTGGAAACATGAGTATGACCCAAGAACCTGACACCCTTAGGAACTGGGGCAGTACACTGTACATTTCCTGATTTTCTCAAAACCTGTTACTATTTTTGCATGATTCTTCTCACTCTGTTTCTGTTTTAGCTGTCCTAGATTCAACATTCTCAGTACAGTTATTATATTCCTCTTTCTCTTTGTACAGCATCTAGAACAACGGGGAGCCCATTTCTAGCTAATTCTCAATGATACTGTATTAAACCTGCCTACTTTTAACAATGGTACTACTGAAATGTCTTAACGTAATTCAGTTTTAAATACTGACTGAGCCAACACTCACTTAAACAGGTAACTCATTGCAGTGTCATTTTTCAAAGGGAAGAATTTTTGGCCACTTCTAGTTTCAGACAGCTTCTTATTCTTCATGTTAAACAGTTGCTTTACTTGATCCTATAGACTTCCAATATAATTGCAATGCATCGACCTTTACAAGTGCCTAGAGCTTTATGTTGAAATTAATTGGCAGCAAGCAAACCAGTGTGGGGGGAAATTTTCAGTATCTTTGAGGTGGTTAGGAGGAAGCCTATTTCCTTAAATAAGAAGACTCCATGTGCTGTCACTTGTCAAGCTCCTAGCACCTAATCACATACCAAGCAAAGCTTTCAATAAGTTCTTGAAAGAGGTTATGGTTTGGTTGGTCAGTTTTGATTTTTATATCATCTCCTGTGGAACTTTGGCTCTTCCTTAAGCATGTGGAGGTGATAACTGCTGTTACTGCCTTCCCAGAAAACTATACTGGTGCATGGCTTTGCTGAAGGTTGATTGAAGAACTCCTGGCAGCTACGATGAATACATCCCAAGGACCATAAAGTGCTCCCTGCTTAAGTCCACGCTGCATCCACAAGCATTCAATGAATTGGGAGTGGTCTTTTGTTCTGCAATTTTTAAACATTCACTGAAATAGAACATGTAGTGTTTTACTTTCTAAATGTCTGAAATAATTTTGAAGCTGCTTTTCACTGTGTATTCTGAGTTTCAAACAGGGTTGATACGACTTAGAATGACATGATACTTCTTCAGGGACTCTAATTCGTTTGGCTGACCTCATGTCCTAACGAATCTTGGCAAAAGCCTTTTTCAATCCTTTTCCCAAAGGTAAAGACTACATTTACTGAGCTGTTATTTTGCCATGTTAAAGAAGATAAAATGCCCGAAACCCTTTATATTTTTATGATTCCTTCATGAATGGAACTTAAATTAAGATTCGGAGTGAGGGATTATCCTCACGTTGTAGCATATGATAATTTTACAAGGGAAATCAGAGGAATACACTAGTCTGATCTTATTTGCACCAGGCTAACTGTGAAATAAGAGAGGTTGTGGAACTGTGTATGAAAAAAAATCACATAGTTAAGACCAGAATCTGCCAAAACCCTTTTGTACCCCTAGGCTACTAGTCCTACTGTCTGGAATTCCCTCCCTTATTACAGCCTTGGAATTCCATTACTTTTACAGTATTTGAGATTTCTAACTCTAATGCTATTATAGTTTTACTAGGGAACAGTCTCCAGAGTAAGATCAGAGCTCAGGATTTGGCTGATATGCTCCACAACTGGCGGAGTTACTGGAATAGAGTCTAATCTATTTATGTCGACTCTGCAGTTATCTTTCAGTTTCTTTTTGGTCTTACCTGGATAAATCTATATATTTTTTCCTCCCTAGATATATTTCCTCTCTGCTAATATTTTATTCTGTGGTGCTTTTTACAGTTTTGAGTTTAACTGAAAGAAAATAAAGCCCTAGAGTTGCAAAATCTGTGCATAATCATTATGCATTTCAGAGGTCTGTTGGATTGTATGCAATTGATAAAAATTAGCTCAGCAAGGAATACTTAACTATGTAAAATTATTCATTTGCATAAAGCCTTACAGTCACAATGCAATATGTAACATATAAAATTCAAAATCAGTATCAGTCTGAGTTAAGTCCTCTCCTTACCCCTGTGTATTTTCATTTGTCTCAGGAGTCTCAAGCAGAAACACATTTCAACAGCTTCAACAAGCTGAATGAAAATTTGGAAACAAAGACAGTCTTAAGAAATCTGTCAGCAATGATTATCCTTTTATTTTTATTATTTTTAATTTTTTTTCTTGTGGGTACGGTTCCAGCTAAAAAAGAATTCTGTCAATATTATTAAGAGAGCTCATTGAAGACAGTGTACATTTGCAAGTTAAATTGGTCATCAGACATAAAAATATATCATTGAATTATCACTCTAATGAACTCATTATCACTCTAATGAAAAGCAGAAGGTAGAATTTAACACAATGTTTTTCTCCACATTGATGTGCAACTACTTTTGGTGGACAGTACAAATTATAACAGTTTTGTTCTTTAGGGCAGGGAATGTTGTCCAATATGTCCCATGCAACGATACATCAATGATCCATGCCTTGCAAAGCACTGACCTGATGGTACCAACCCCACAAAGAGCTACAGAATGTGCTTCTATGCAGAGATAGTCCTGAAGACCTGAAGGGAAGTTAATTTTTCTGATCTCTGTTGAATCATTGGAAGAATGCTCAACACCTTGCAGATTCACAGACATGAAGCTTGTCTGCATGACATTAGCTTGTTTAAATGAGGCCTTATTAAAAGAACAAGAAAATACATGATGAGCAGTGACCAGAATAAACAATTGGAGGTGGCTGAGGGAAAAAAACAAAGGACTCGTTTTCATTCATTTGGTTGTCTAACACTTCTTTAACTTGAAAGCTTCTGCACTGATATCAAAGTAAACTGACATCAAAATTGTACTGGCAATATTATGGTTGCATCAGGGCTTAGTTTTGTTTACTGCAAAGCTGAGAACCAAGCTTGCAGCCACACAAACCTGTGCCTGTTCTGAAAATCAAGGAACATTAAGGATAAAGGGGCACCACTTTGTTAGCTGAAATAGTTCATCGTTCTCGCATTTTCCTAGAATTTCCTGCTCTTGAGATAACACTCTTGAAATTTCGAAACTTGAGAGAGGGAAAAGACCAAGGCATGGAATAGCCATCAGTATGGGAGTCATGGCATTCTCCTGAGATAAGGGAGACTATGACTTTCAAATCTCCTGTCCTGCATGGGGAATGCCATGCTAAGAAGTGCTTTCCAGATTGTGGCAAAATTTTCCAGATCCCAAGCTACTTGCTTGTTTCATTTCCTCTCTGATCCTAAAAGAATTTCTATGCTGGGCCCATGAAAACCTCTACAGTAAATAGGTCTGCTCAGAAGAATATCTTCCAAAAAGGAATTCTTCATGAGCTGTACTTATACAAAAGGCCAACGGGTTCTGCTCCTCATAGTGGCCCAGATACACTCGGTTCAGGCTCTCCCCTCACTGTGGGCAGAAGCAGGCTCTGCTCCAGCCATTTCCTGAGCCTGGTATCCAGCAGCCAGGAACCTTGGCCGATGAGTACCAAGCATAGGATTGCTGCCTCTCCCCAGCTCTTCCACCCAGCCTCCCATCAGCAGACATCAGGAAGGGCAGAGACTGGGGATTTTATGTAGTGCCTGTGTGTCTCAGGGAGCTCTGAATACAGGTGGGTGAGGTGGTGACATGAAAAGGAAGATGGAAAAGCAGAGGTGATTCACATTGCTGCGGGTCAAGCAAAAGGCCAGTGACACAGCTGGAAACAGACTGCAGGCTGCAGAACCTCGCTGAAGTGCTCACAGAAAGGCAACCTCTGTGCTGTGTTGCTTGCTGCACCCCCTCTGTCTCCACCACATCTCGGCTTCACCCATGCTTCAACTCCATCCATTGTCACTATCTCATCTGCAGGCACAAAAACACAAACTGGCAGTTGGCTGCCATGGCTTGTGTGGGACAACAGCAGCTTTCCAAATGAAAGAGAGTTATCAGCTGCTTTGGAACTGGAGGTCAGAGCTTTGAGAAGGCAGGAAGCTGTTCTGGAGTCCTCATCAGTTTCAGCTGTGCGTGCAGGGCTGGCTAGTGACTAAGGGCGCTCAAGGCCTCCATGCAGATGATTAAGAGCAGGTTTTTAAGGAGCCTGTTGGAAATGTAGGAGTAAATGGTATGGGCTATCTGGAAAACTTCTTGGCAGCATCCTTTGAAAGACATTTTTCTTCTGAGTTTTCTGGGCTTGATTCTGATCTCAAAGTAATTGTGACAGTGATATGCTGATTCTACCTTGGTGCCAACTACTTGAAACATATCTTCTTTTCTCAGATTGTTTGGTGGGAGGAGAGTATTTGTATTTTCTCTCTCTCTTTTTTTTCCCCCTAATTAAAAACTTCACTTAATCTCAGCACTTTGTATTTTCTAACCTTGCAGCTGCTGACATAAGGCCTGATCCTTTTTTACTTATACATAACTCCACTGATTTTCAGAGACACTCTTGACTTAGTGAGGAAATTCTGACTGTTAAGCCCTTTTCTGCCACTTTTTCCAGGCTATATATTCTTCATCTCTCTGCATTATGACACATGAGTCACACAGTGAGTATCTGACAGGTGGTTCATGTTATATCTGCAACAGAAAAAGGATCTCGTTGGTTTCACATGAGAAGGTTGAATCCTAAATTTGGCTGGACAAAAGTAAAGGGATAAAAATTACCACCAGATAACACACTATGAGTGTATTCTTTTCCCCTAAGAGATTTATTTATCCAAATAAGCCACAACCATTTTCAAAGACACTTGCATTTTTTTTTGCATTTTAAATGGGTTGCCTTGAATAAAGGCTATCTTACAAAGGAAAAAAAAAAATCAGAAAAACAAGTCCAATCTGACCTTGAACAAATTTGATGCGGTAGTGATTCACTCTAGTGTCATCTTAGTCAGATAGTCAACATCAGCTGATCATAAACTCAGGATTATTGCATGTAAGTGTGAATGTATTAATATAAATACATATATTTATGTAGGACAGCATGAGACATTAGTCTGTAAGACCTTGTTCAAGGAAGATCTTCAAAGTGCGTGTAGTAATTGTAAGGACCTTCCTAAGTCTTGGAGCACTTCTGCACTTTTCTGAATGGAGTTGCCAGAATTTATTTCTACCCATTTTGGAAACTGTAGAAAAGGTCTCAGTGGTACCAGCTCAGCCTCACTGCAGAACTTCACTTCTCCCTACGTCTAGTGAAGTCTCAGGTTTTCTTTAAACGCTTGAAATGCTGTAGTGAATACGGAAACCTAAGCAGAGTTTGACTTCTGTATCTATGGAAGTTGTCAGTAGAAGGTGATTGGCAGATTCAGCCAGCAAGTATCACTTATTTAGAAGGGGTTTATCAAATAGTTGCTCACAAAGGCTGCTTATGAGGAGACCCATATTGTAAGCCATGAAAGCAGAACAGGCTCTTCTGCCAGGTTTTTTTGGGCTGGGACAAGATGAGAGGTGCTGGGGAGCCTGTGGGTCTATCCTGCCTGCCACTGCACACCTGCAACAAGGGCAAAAGGGGGCTTTATGAAAGCCTGAGGGAGAGAGGGAAATAAAATCATTTGTGCCTGTGTGAAATTAGAAAGGAGCAAAAGATACTTGTGCTGAGTGTGTTTCCACATGTCACTTTATGAGCTTTAAGCAATCTAAATAATTACTAGGTTACAAACATTATGGCCCAAGTTGTCCACATTTCATCTTACCATCTTGTTTTTCAAAGAGATTCAAAACCAGACAGAACATACTATTCCTCCCCACTCAGTAATGTTTATGTTTGGAAATGAGATGAGAAATCTTCAAGTGAAAGAGAGTCTTATTTCAGGGAGATAAAATTGCTTATTAAACCACCCTTCACTCCAATTGACTGGCCAAACCCTAAGTGCTGCAAACTGCAAACATTTCTCTAAGCTTAGAGTTTTCTGCTACTTTCACTGCTGCAATAGCCAAACTATCATTAGGCAGTAGAGGTAAGACTATGAGCATATGAGTGGCTGTGTTTGTAAGGAACAGATAATACTCTTTATGCATATCTTCCTTTAAATTCTAGCAGTAAATACAACATGTTGCCTCACATGTCTGTTCTTTGGTCAAACTTTGTCTTTGATTCACACTGCTTTCCAGAAATGCTTTTTTTTTTCCTTTTTTAAGAATCCCGAAGCTATCTATCAAAATGATTTTTTTTTCCTAAGAAAATTCCCTTTAGAAAGAAGGAAGTAGAAAAGAACAAAGGCAAACAGCCTGTGACAATGACTCATTATGTTCCTTATAAATTATAGCTGTGAAGTCAATGCAAATTGTTTCTCACAGTTTCAAAACCCACTATAAGACAATAACTTAGGGCTATAGAAAGAGGAGCACCTAGAGAAATAAAGGCGCTTTTTTTCCTGTAAACATAAAGTAGTGTGCAACAAACATTAGAGTTATTTGGAAAGCACTTGAAGATGTACTAGTAGATTAATTTCATGTTGTAGCATGCAAAACTAAAACAGAATCAAACTTTTGAACTTGTAGCTCTTGTGGTATTTATTAAGACTGAAACTTCTGTAATTTGTTTGGCAAGCTACCATTACATGGGGCACTACTAATAAGGAAAAGGTCTGAAACCTTCAGGAAAAGTGGCAGATGTTTGACCTCTAGAGCTTGACCTACCTTGACAAGCAGCAGTGCCATCCTCTGTGCTAGGAGTGAACTTGATGCCATGCTGGGGCTTCAGGAAGGCAGAGCACTTCAGCACAAGCTAATATATAGCACAAATGCTTTCCTGGATGGGCATAGAAGGGCTTATGGGTCTCTGTGCTTGCTCAGGGCTTAAGTGCTCTGTTGTTATTTCCATTGAGGATGGGAGAGTATCTGGAGACTGCCATGCATATTCGCTTTGTTGTGAAGCTTGCCTACTTGCTCTACTTACAAAACTTTGCTGGCAGAGGTCATGCTGGCTTATAGAGAGGTACACAGGTACTGTCTTTGTCTAAACCAGTTTGGGCAAAGTTGCTAAAGAGTGTGGTGAAGTATCCAGATATATTTATTTGTAGTTGCTGGAAGTCCTGTGTTCTTACTCAGGAAGATGAAGACTTGCTGCCATATCTTCACAATTACCGTTCCCAGCGCTACTGTGCTGGTACTGCATCTCAGGTAGCACCTGAAATCAGGCCCAAGAACTCCCTGGCTAAAAGCACAAACCAGTATGTATAGCCTTTGCTGTGGCCTGCAATGAACCCATGTGCTCTGTAGAGCAAATACCATGAAGGGATACCTAATGTGCAGTGACTAGCAGACAACGGCCTTGGATGAACTGCTCTGTAGTCACTGGTGGTTGTCTCTTGCTCCTGGAGTCCCTTGGTATTCTAGTCTGTTAAACACGTCACTTGATTGTGCAATACAGCCACATCACTGACATACTGGAAATCTCTTTGTTTACAAAATCGTATTTTATGTCTTAACTCTTTGAGGGTGAGAAAACAACAGATTTGGAAACTTTCCTAATGTACCCCAGTGAAACATCCTAACTATCAACATGAGACACATGAGTCACCTTCAAAGTCACCATGTCTCTAGGCGTACGCTACAGCTGCATTTTACTGAAGAAGCATTTTATATGCAATTGTGTAGGTGCATGTATAGATAGGTATGTAAAGCGCTGATTATGAGTTCAGATAATGTGCTTTAAGAATGGATAAGGGTGAACTCATTCAAATATGGGTTTTACAAACTCAGCAGTAGTGTGACAGAATTCCAGCTCATTCTTTCCTTAGATGGATAAATCTGGCAGAGTCTCATAAGAGATATTTTCCTGTTCTTTCAAGAAAGGACATTGCCTTTTACTTTATCTTTCCATGAAATTACAAAGAGTTTCCTTGAAGCCATAACTTATCATGCATCCTGACCAGCACGGAAATACTCACTCCTGATCATTACTCATTAAAAGGGCCTTTGAGGAAATGGTTTCAACCTCTGAACTGGAGAAAACTGTTGGATACCACATCTTTTATACCTTACATGTACTTATGTAGCATTACTATAAGCTCTTTTTCTACCATCTCCTCCTGTGGCTTGTCTTTTAGATAACAACTCTCCTTCCCTCATTTGCCAAGAAACTATGCTTATTTCTTAAGAGCAGGTGCAATGTCTTTCAGTTGTTTTCAGAGATAAATATCCTGATGCAGCGGATTGGATTAAAGGAATATTATTTGAAGTCATCTTTCCTACAGGTACTAAGAGGAGCATGATGTCTCCACTAGCTCCCTAAAGTTCTGTACTGGGTTGTCACCACACCAATCCCATCTCCTACCCTGTGTCACATCCCAAAGCTTGTATCTGCATGAGCCTGCTTTGGTAATGTGTAGGCAGAGCCACATGCCAGATTCCCTCTGCCAGTCTAGGTAGTTAAATAATGCCAACATGAATCGAATAATGCCTGGTAAGAGGTGGGAGATTCGTGCACCCTGAGAAATCAAGCTCTCAGCACATAATTAGGAAGGAAATAGGAGAATGATTTTCAGAAGGGAAATAAAAAGATGTAATGTTGGAGTCAAAGGGGAAGAGCACCACGAAACACAGACAGAGCATGTGACAAAACAGCTCCTTCTAATGACAATACTATCTATGGGGTAAAGCACCTTTGATCAAGAAAGCTCCATGTTCTTACATCTGGGTGATAGCAAAGAGATACTGGCACAGAATTGAATGAGTGACTGCATCTGCACCATTTCCTTCTTTTGTTCATGTGCTCTTTTGCTGGTTCTTATTCTACACAGTTCCTGACCATCCCTTTGTACTTGACAATAAGTGGAAGAGAATTCAGAATGTGAGCTATTGTAAACTGCTGCATTAATGCTCCCTGCTGATGTAATATTCCCTCCTACAGTGTTTTGACAGTAATTCAGTAATTGTTTTCTGAGTGGGTTACTCTTTCTTCTGAGGGGAAAAAAAAAAAAAGTATCAGATACCTCTTACATTGCAGTGCTTGTCCTCAAAATCCGTCACTGGAACTATTTTCTCTGATGACCTAACTGAAGCTGGCTATCAGGTTTCAGCAGCTGGCATACAGGACCAAATCATCTAGGCTTTGTCAGTCCGGTGCTTCAACCATCTTCCAGGAGTCAGTAGGACAGCTGTTTTATTGAGATGTACTCTCTCCTTGGTTTTGCTGCATTTTCACTGCTAAATGGAGCGTGTTTCCAGACAAATATTCATTGTTGCTTTATACTCTATTGCTCTGTGTTGCTACAATGAGATGGCTCTGCTCTGGGTCCACTTCTAGCACAGTCTCTACGGTCTCCCAGGAATGCCATGTTTATAATGCTGCCAGTAATTGGAGTAAGACGAGATGAGGGAGTTTCCAAGGTCAGCTTTGAGGATTCTTTTAAAAATTTTTAATGACACTACCAGCAGCAGCTTAAGTTCATAATGAGTGTGTTATCATGTCCAGACTCCCATCTGCCATGATCTCATGATCAGCAAGCTGTGCCAAGCATAAGGGAGAGATGCACAGCTCTGATTACGATATGGAGAGTGTGTGACAATATCTCTTGGCACAGAATTGCAGAGTGTGCTAAATGGTTACTTTTTTTAACTTCTTTAATATGCCCTGGCTACGATGACATATATACGCATACTATAATATAAATTCAAACGGTTGTAAAAACTGTTGAGTGAATAAGTAAAAGACAAGAGAACACCTGGATCCTACCCTTCACCATGTGTCCGAGTCTCACTGGGAGTAATTAACCCACCCCAAGTGTCATTCACCTGCTCCAAGAAATGTTCTCACAAGCAATGTGAGGAAGTAAGGACTATATGGCAGTGTTTGAGGCCTTTGACAACGTAAGGGATTCACAAGGTATGTTTTTCTCTCAGATTTGGGCTTGGAGCATCCTCCAGTCCTATGTTTTTCTTCTCTCTCTCTGGAAGCATGTCCAATTCTATGACATATATTCATTTATCTTTTTTTATATGTACAAAGTATAGTAGTCAGTGGTAATGAAACACAATAGGAAGAATTTTTTTTAAGAAACACGCCATAATAATACCTAGACAGCTTAAGTAAGTGTTATTATAGATGATTACTGATTTGGAATTTTTCTCCTGTTTTGTATGTTTAATTTCATGCATGTTAATGAGACATCAATGTCTTCCGTAGAAACTTTGAGAAATTAATGGAAGAACTAATTCTGAAGATTAATTTGTATCTCAGCACCTTTAGAACCTTATAAGCAACACTTGAAAGGAACCCAGGGTCCTGAATGAATGAATGAAAGAAAGAAAGAATAAATGAATGAATGAAATGGAGAAGAAAAGGCACCTGGAGGCTCCCTTCTACAGCCTCCAAAGAGGCAAAAAGAAGGAGTTAACAGTGAAGGCGGGGAACAGAGAGAATGCAGGATCTGTGACTGGTAGGGTGGGAACAGCACAATGCAGAGCATAAAATAAAGAAGTGAGTGGGTATTTGTGTTGTAAATGTTCCCTGGTATGTTAACATCTCTCATCTCAAGGGCTCTAATACCAGCAGCACCCTGAAGGCTGGTAGACTGGTCCCACCTCTGTATTTCACCATACACCTGCCAGACAGTGACAGTGCTAGTCTCAGGAATGGGCAGCATGCATGCATTCAGAATGTTTTTTTCCATTTTTACATCGTTAGAAACAAATACATGAATATGCGTTTCCACATCATTTAGTTGCCAAGTTCAGAGCTGCAATTTAGCAGTGCTTAACAGACTATATAGTGCAGTAGAGCACGTTTGAGTTGTTTCAGAAATGAGATCAAATTTCCTTCTACTTCCAGCCTTATCCTGATTGTTTTTTTTTTCTCTAACATAATCACATTTATTAATTTTCACTTTTGTATACATGTAGGCTTTGATGCCCACATTAGCACAATAACTGCTTTGTTCAGGGCTGCTGATTTGAAAATAACATTGGAAAACTAGGATTGAGCAACACATTTTCTTATAAGTGATTTATTTTTCCAAAATACAGAAGATCCAGAACAGGATTTAGCATGATTTTATAGATAGTTTTGACAGAAATTTTGTTTACATTTGCATCATTTCCTCTTAACTTTTTCTGAAATGAATGTTCTGATCTTTTATTGAGGCATTACTTTGTTTCAAAAGTTGCCTGCATTTAATGTTAGCTTTTAATGGGATAAGAAAATACAAGAAACAGCTAAAAATCACAAAGCTGAAAGAAAAATGTCTCATTCTGAGCTGAATGAAAAGTTTCAGTCAATAGTAAACACTTTTGTTGACTTGTTATTGTTGTATTGCCTAGCTAAATATGTAGTTTCAGACTAAACCAAAACAAATGAAAAAGAAATTACTGAAAGAACTGAAAACTGAACTTTTGAAAACTGTAATTGAAACCACACAAGTAAGTTGGAAAGGGAAAGATGTATTCTGATGCTGATAATCTACCCACCACAGATCCAAAAGTTGTGGTCTACTATTGAATGAAAATGAATGGGATTTATCTAATTTAATTTCAGCATATAAAGCTCTGCTGCCTAAGCCTAAACTATGCCCTGTAAGTTTCTTTTATAGCCAATGACAAGAAAGAAACTGTTCTCAGAGCCTGATTCACATTGATTCTTTCCAACACCTTTTTAGGTTGATATGGGTCAGAAATTTCCATTTCTTTCCTTTGGCTATAAAATGACATCAGGAGCAGTGCAATCCATTTTAAGCTGAATGGAGTAAATTGCAACAGTTATATCTTTTCCAAGGAAATAGAGTTCAGTCCTAAGGCATCTGAATTTTATGATACAGAATGATTTTCAAGTTTCATCAAGCATCTTGTTTTTTTTTCTTATTTGTGTGGATGATCAGGAAATCCAGATCCCAGAGTAGCAAGCTTCCTAATCTCACAGGAATACAGAAGAAGAAGTCCCCTTTGCAAGATCAGATCCAGTTCTACCAGACATTTTAATGCTAAGTCAGATCAGTCAAGTAATAATTAACTTTAATTGGCACACCCACAAACTGTAAAGTTTATCCAGTGCAGATGAGTGATTTAAAAATAATAGGCATTCTTATCTTTAAATGAAGAGAGCAAAGAAAATGAACTTTAAGCAATATTTCTAATATTGTCGTTGCTATTTCATCTCTGATCTGTATGACTAAGACCAGACAGAAGAGTCCCAGTGGGAACTGGTGTTGCATATTAATTTATGGTCCTTGCAGTCTAAGTATATGCATCAATTATCTCTAAAATGACTCTTACTATGTGTGATCATACCAGGTGTCAAGGGGTTGCTGATACAGCTCTGGAGCTGGGGAGCCAATTAATTCTTATCTGGCTCTCAAGTATATGGAAAAAACCTCATCTCCCCACTCTCAAGTGGAACAGCTTGGACTGTGTTTTTATTGATCTCCTGCTTTTCCATGTGCTACAAAAAGGGCAATGTATCTGTGTACAAAGAATTAGCATCTGAGCTACTCTTGAACTGCACTGCTCACTGATACAAACTCAGAAAGCAGTTATAAATAGTATTGTAATATTATTTGCAGGAGATGTCTGAATTAATATTAACCTTTGACTATCATTTTGCACTTTTAAAATTTTTGATATAATACACTCAGTAATGCAAGATTATTTAAGCAAATAAAATTGTTGTTTAGGAATATTTGGACATATCCTTAAAGCTTAAAAATTGTTACTGTTCTGCTTTTTTTTCGTGAAAGACCTGATTACCTTTTATGATCTCATTCTTCTTTTCACATTGTCCTCTTTTTGATATTTAACTTGTGGTTCTCCCTATGGTAGCAACGAAAGGCAGCAGAAGGGTAAGAAGTGAGTGGGCAACACTGAAGAAGACAGGACTACAGTCAGAAAGAAGACCTTGGAGGAACGAAGCATGGTGCATTGTCTTACTGAAGACATGGATGAATGAGTAGCTGTTCTGTACTGATTCAGGTTAGAAATCAAAGAGGAGAAAGGGTCTGAGAGGATGTTACACAGACATAGGCCATGGACTCTGGGTGCAGTGTATGGGGAGACAAATGAGAGGGTTTGCCAGCGCCAGAGAAGAAATCTGATCTAAAACCTTTGCACATTTTTATTTCTTCTGCCTTATTCAGTGTTCATTAGAAATAACAACTGTGAAGAAAACAGAAATAAAAAAGGTTTTCTTTCTCTCAAGGTTAGAAATTAATCTTTTCATAACCGTCTTTGAGATGGAAAATGAACAACGACATGTTTTGGCAAGAGCTGACAGGACAACTACAGCAAAGAAGTACTTTCCACTGTGGAAAAACAAAAACATTAAACTTCTGTGATCAGGGTTTTGCATAACGAACTGACAAAGAGAACTCAGTATTATGAAAAGAGACAAAAACACCCTGCGTGACATGAGAATAATGAAAGGTATATTTTATCTACCTCTTTCAAAGCAAAATAAGGAGCTCAGAATGATTCACTTCCTATATGAAATGTTATGGTGTTTATTTTTAATTTAGGGATCTAGTCTGTATTATCCAGCACAAGGAAATCAGAAGTTTTGTTTGCTGTTCACCAGAAGCCAGTCTTTGCATTTGGTTCAGAAAGTAAATGGACAGGAAAACACTGATTTAAATAATGTTCTTTCTGTATGTTGACATAACACAAAGCAGACTACTATTGAGAATTTACTGCTTTGTTTGAAGTTATAAATTGCTAGTAAGCAATATGTAACTTTTGAAAGTTTGCTGTGCAGATCTTCCTTTAGAATTCTGGGGAGATTTCTCCAAATTGACATGTTTTTGCCTGTTCCTTCATTAGATGTTTGTACACCCCTGTACCACGCAGGGACATACAGTGGTTTGTTGTGAGTACTCATCAGGAGACCTGGTAAAAATAGGAGGGTACACAAGTAAGGGTGTGTTCTAGAGGGAGAAGAGACCAGGACTTGAGTATTTGCCCAGATGTCAGGTGCTGCTGAGCTTTAATCCTGGGTCTGGCATGGAGTTGCTGTGTAGCCTGTGGCAAATCAAATAATCTCAATGCCTCAGAATCCCCACCAGTGAAGTGGGAATAATACAGTTTCCCATCTCACAGGCTGTTTTAAGAGCAGAGCTTTGTATACTGGAAGTCCTGGCCCCTGGAGAAGTATTTTGACTTTATGAGTGAAAATTTGCATCATTGTTTTGGACTTTCCAGGAAGAATAAAAGAATAATTCATAGAAAATAACAGCAAAATCCTAACAACTCCTTATTAAAAAGCCATTGCTCTGTCAGTCAGTATCTAAATCTCTTTGTGTATGAAGCTCTTGTGCACAGGCTATACCATTGGCTGCAGAAAGGGCTGGTGCTGGGAAGATACTTCTGCCTGCCTCCGTGTGGCCAGCACATGCTGCCTCCTCTGCACACTGCTGAGGAGGAAAACAACCTTCAGAAATGAGGGGGTATTTTTACACCCTGCTGAGCTTGCTCACATAGGGGCAGTGTGCTGATACCTGGAAAGATGTGGTCGAAAGCGGAGGTGGCTAATGTGAACTCCTTACTGGTGTTTCTGCTCAATTTCCCATATTGTAAAACTAGGACTTGAGCCTGAGTAGGAGTGGTAGAATGTAGTCCTTTACGTGGAAAAATAGAGACCATAATTCTCCATTACCTGCAACCATACATAGTCACTATCGTCCCTGAAGAGTGGGAGTAAAATACTATCAGTCTGATTGGTACACCCACTTCTAACTCAGTTTGCACAGTCTAGAATGACTACAAAGCGGTGTGTAAAAGGCTGGAACTATTGATGGTAAAATCACGAAACGCCCATATAATTTTTCTCATCGTAGCCTTGGACTGAAAAACCAAACAAACCCACTGTAGTACATAAAGTCTGGTCGCACAAAGGCTCATATTACTGCATACTTCCTTAAGTTGCATGTAACTGATCACTATCTCATCTTCTCTAGTAAGCACTTCTGAATGCAATGGTTAGTTAAAAATGACTGAGCAAAGACAGAAATATGCAGGCTATTACTTTGAAGTGTGTTCTGCACTAAGAGAAAGGAATTTTTGTAACAGTGGCTAACAAGGATTTTAAACAATCCCGATTGTTGACTGGGAATTGCCAGAGAAAAACATGTTAGCGAGCAGTGACCAAACCCAGTAAGACTCATACGTTAGTATCCAACTAAAGCCTTTCTGGAGATCTCAAATTATCTCTAGCTGTATTCATTAATCTCTTTTTTCATCCGCTGCTTAAAAATAGAGTGATCAATTTGCATTATGCAATTTGTTGTTAGTTATGCATTTCCTAAACTTACTCCATTTTCCTAAGCCAGACAAGACCGGTAAGAAATGCCTCCTCAGAGAAGCTGGCCGGCATGGTTATTGTTGATTAAGCTGTTTTGTAGTGACTCCAGATTGGATTCCTCTGTGGTCACTCAACTCTGAAGCAAAAAAACACCCTTTATTTTGGCATCATTACTTTTGTTACAGTGTAGATTAATTTTTCAGTAACAAAAATACTTTTCACAATCCCCACAAGAACCTGGGAGATACTCTAAAACAAATGCATTTGGCTGGGATATTTGTCAGTGTTCTTTTGATTCCTCCAGACTTGAAAGATAAATACCTAGTTTACACCAAGAGAATTGGTGATAGTGGAATGTGCTCATCCAAGTTTGTGGTCAGTGAGTATTTTCTTTGTAACAAGCTGAATCAACAATATTGCTGGGCACAGCTGGGCTTTGTAGAAACTGAAATGTAGTTCAAAGACGGGGGAAATAAAATCCTACTCATTCCACCACTACGTCACAGCATCTTGTGGTGTTTCATGATATGTGTACATGTTTTAGCACATCCTTCAATGCAATGAGAAATCATTGCTGAGATAATTCTAAGGTTTTCAGTTGAAAAAATAATGCTGAAAAAAATAATTCTCCAGGAGTCAAGGGGACTTGGAAAAGCAAGTGTCCTGGAGAATAAACTCAGGGAACACTAGAACATCATCAACATTTGTGAAAAACTAGGAAAACTCAATGGACTTGAGATGGTGGAGGCCATGAGAAAGAAACCTCAGAGACCGGTCTTTCTCACACTGCTTCTTCCTTGCAGGAGAAGACATGAGTCAGCAGACAGATAGAAAAGTTTGAACTGATTCTCAGTCCGCAGACTGCAAGCACCTCTAGGAATCAAGGCCGTAACTGCAGAGAAAGATTTTCCTTGCTCATTCCCACTTCTACACGACAGTTTTCCAGCTGAACTTGTACTTTTATTTAGGGAAAGAAAAGTCTAACAGTAAAGAAAAACAAAATGAATAACACCCCCCTCCCCCCCATCAAAAGCAGATCAGCAGCAAACAAATTAAAATCTCCAAATACATGATTTACCATTTCAGACATCTGCTGCTTGGCAATGTTCAGATAACCTGCTGAGAGATGCATTTCTATATATAAAAAAAAAAAAGTGGTAATGAATTCAAAAGCAGCCTCAGAAGCACATTTCCTTCCTTCCGTTCTTCCTTCCTCCCTTCCTCCCTCCCTTTCTTCGCCTCCCTTCCTTCCCTCCTATCTCCTTCTCTACTTCCTTTTTTTTTGCCTCTTTTTCTTTCTCAAGAAAGGCAGAAGGTAATGACTTGAGTTTGGATATAAATGCACTGTTAAAACTCACAGACAATGGCGTATCTTCACAATTTTAAGTTTTGTCTTTACCTCAGATAGAATCCCAGCCAGACAATATTTCATCCTTGCTGTCCTGTCCTGCTTGATCTTCTCTTCTTCTAGCTTCAAAGGCAATAACTGGTTTGAAGGAAAGAAAAAGAAAAATTGGAATAAAAGATGAAGGCATGGAGAGGTGCTGCTCCAGACTTCTGACTTGCAGAGTGGAAACACAGAGCAGTAAATGCCAAAGCCTTTATTTGTCTGTGTAGACCACTGGGGTACAACTCCATAGCCATTTCGCTCAGCAGCAAGGCTGGCTGCAGCCATTCCCACCCACTCCCCTAGCCCATTCCTTTCAGCTCCTTTCCCTCCTCATGCCCCAGCTCACCACAGAGCATTTCGGCACCTGATCAAATGGGATGGCTTCTGTTGGCGCAGCTGGGGGGATGTCAAGCTGCAGCTGGGAGGGTGGAAATATCACGTGGGGAAGAGCAGTACTCTCACAAGCCTATTTTCCTGCCACAGAAAATAGATGGAGGACTGCACCCCAAGGCACAGCAGAACCCCGAGCACCTTGGCAGGATGATGCAAAGCTCTGGTGTGCCACCAAGAGCTGGACACCAAGCAGCAGTGCTGGCAGGAAGAGATCAGCAGTGCCTACAGTGCAATGAGTTAGGGATGCACCCTGTATGTCTGCAGTCTGGCTGGCTCCCTGCAGAAGGGACGGATGAAGCAGAGCCTTCAAAACAGCCTTGGAGGAGGAAATGGCTGCAGCTCTGGCACCCACCTTCTCCATGTCTTTGTGGTTATACCATCCACCCAGCAAAGCATCTGTGCTCTCCTCAGCCTTGAGGAGGGATGAAGGTTGCACAAGTGTCTAGCCAGACTACTGCTGGTGTTCTCTCAGCCTTGGCAAAGGTGCACAGCTGCATAGTCCAGCCTGAGAAGTTCATTCACTGGAAAGAAAATGTTCAGGGAGAGGTAGCTGTGGAGTTCCATGTTCCAGTCCTTTCACAAGCTGTGTCTGAGCTGTTCTCAGAAAGGAGTCGTTCCCAGCTCTTTGACAGGGCTGATTTTGTTGGACTGTATTGCAAACCTGACATTAGGCTAACATGCAATTTCCTAAATTCCTTTTGACATGTTTCCTTTCTATTCACACAGGCAATAAAATGTTGCCAAAGACTTTGTCAGGGCCATTACCTGCCAAAAGTTTCACAAAAAGTTTCAGCACAACTCTTTTTCCATATACCAAGCGTTTGGCTCATTGTTTTGCTGCAACTATCGGTGGTATCACTCCAGTGATTTCAATGAAAGGACTCTTGAGATGGATCTGGCACACTGAATTAACTTTAATGAGGCACAAAGGATACTACCAGCTTAAGGGGCAGTCATTATTCTTGTTATGAAAGAGTTAACATCCTTTGAAGGATTTCAGGAACACACCCTTTCATTGTCTGCTTGTTTTCTACTCCATAAAGCCTTCTTGCTTGTGTTTTCCTTTCTCCCTTGTTCTGCGCTGCCCACTGCAGCCCAGCTACACCCAGAAAGTGCAGTGCTTTGGCTTGTGGTGACAGTATCCCACATTCAGACTTTTCACTTGCCCCTTACAAGCTACCAGTTTTGTTGGCAAACATTTTTCTTAAGCTGCTGTTCCATGTGACAGAAAAGAACGATAGTGACAGAACAACGGGGACGCATCTTCCCCTTCCCTCAGGACTTCCAGCATGGCTTCAGGGGAGTGCAGAAGCAATGGGGTGCACTGCTCTCTCCCCTTCTTGCCGAGGCCTAATCAAGAGTGCATGGAAGCCAATAAGGAAAACTCACTTTGACTTTGTTTTTCTTAGTAGCCATCATCACATCTCTTCCTGCACTCACTGCACTCACTTATGCTAAAGGGCGAAGAAAGAGGAAAGTGTACCTAAAGAGTCTGCCCAGACTCAGGAGAACCCTCTCCAGCAACTTATAGAGCAGTTGGTGAGCAGCCTGAGCCGAGGCTATGTGCAGATTACAGGGTGCGTGCATCATGCATTGCTTTTGAGTTCCTACCCTGCTCTATGCACTGGCAGAGCAAGGCTAGGATGACTGCATGGACGGATCTGGTCACTTTGCAGGTGGAAGTGAGCTAACACTAGAATAACCACAGATTTGCTATGGACAGGACAGCTTTTTCACAGATAACCAACAGCTGTGGGAAGACTGGACATGGCTGAAAGATTCGAGGAATATCGTGTATTTACAAGTAGCCTCATACTCAAGAAGTGTGTCTTCCTTCCCACTTCCAGTGTATACGACAAAGCGTTTGTTCATTCCTATTATCCCAGGCAGGCTTTGAAGCAGAGAAGCGCCTGAGGACTTTGTTCCAGGGAGGGGTATTTAGATGCAATCTGAAAAAGCAGCCCAAGCTCTATCATCGAGGTGGAACCATTCCAGAGCCCCTCTGGAGCTGGCTACACCCTATTACATTGCAGCTACTGCTGGGTACATATCTACCCCTACATGGTACAGATCCTGATACTATTAGTAATAGCACCCCAGCAGCTCCTGTCGGAGACGCTTCAGTTAGAGGTGGGGACCCCAGTGGTGTGAGTCATTAGGCAAACACTTATTAAAAGGATAGGCCCTGCTTTCAATCTGGTTTAGACTATGCTAATTCTAGGCCACTCAGAGACACCACCTATTCCTAGTGGTAGCCCTACTAGCTGGTTTAGCTGGCTTTGCTGTTCTTCCGGCCCAGATATTTCAGTGCACTCAGATAACTAACTGCCCTTGACATTGGATAAGCCTCTAAAAACTTTTAAAAATCTGCCTGTTTCCTCCTATTAGCTTGCAAAATATTTTACTCAGAATGTGGAGTAATAATTTAAAAAAATGCTGAAAATTCTTAATCAGGCAAAACACAGGGACCTGTTGCAATAACCATAAATCAAATTGACTGCAGCAGCCAGTCTTGTTTTCTTCCTCATCACTGCATGATATTTTAAAATCCTGTAAGTAAAGCAATGAAATACTTTCATTCAGTTATCACATATTTGATAAGGAGTAACATTAGAAATAAAGTCTCTGCGAGAAAGGTGTGTCATGTCTTGTGCTCTGTGATTTTGCTATGTGAGAAAAAAGCATAACTGAGCAGCATAGTAGGAGCAGAAAGTGGGTTTCTGGAGTTTTATGACAAGAAATGGTAAAGACTCAAAGAGTACACCACTGCTTCCTCTACAGGCATCTCTTAAAGCAAGGACTGGGGCATCTCTCCTATGAGGAAAGATGGGCTCTCTCCTCTGGGAGAGCTGGGACTGTTCATTGTAGAGAAGATCAGGCTCAGGGAGGATCTCATCAAGGTGCACAACTCATCTGAAGGAAGGGAAAAAAGAGGACAGAGCCACTTTTCACTGGTGCCCAGTGATAGAATCAGAGACAGTGGGCACACGCTGAAACACAGGAGGTTCCCTCTGAACATCAGGAAACGCTTTTTTTCCATTGTTAGGGTGAAGGAGCACTGGGACAGGTTACCTAGAGTGGTTTTGGTTGCCATCCTTGGAGATCTTTGAAAGCCACCTGGGTAAGCAGTTCTGGGTGTTCCTGCTCAAGCTGGAGTTGTACCAGATGGACCCAGAGAGCCCTTCCATCCCCCACCCTTCTGTGATTCTGTGAAAAGCACATAACCATTACTGCCTGATTTTGAAGCATTTTTAATGTCTCATGCACTTACTGGGTAAGAAAGTGGAAAAAAAAAGGAAAGCCTTTATTATATGCTCTGAAGAACGCTGTAATTGTCCACATTTTTTACTGTGGCACACAGTAGCCTCTGATGGCCACAAGGATCATCGCATCTGATGGCTTAATGGGCCATCTGGACAGTGGTGTTTATCCAGAAGGAGACCATCTATGATGACCTTCTGCAGAATTTAGTAGACAAGGTACATGAAGAATTGAGAACACAGGTATCACTTCAGTTCTGTTTCCCAGTGGAAACAACTCCTCTTGGCACACTCAATATTTCACTTTTACAACACAGCTCTTTTGTGGCTAGTGGTCAGATGGGTGTCACTATCAGGGGCCAGAGCCAAACAAATCAGGATTTTGCATCTGTGTTTATAATTCTTGGAAGAGACATGTGTGCACTGTATGTGAAAATGATGTAATCTGGCATGGTAAACCCACTTTTCTGGAAGAAAAAAGAGGAAGACAAAGAAAAAATAGTTCTTGGATGTTGACACATGTTGACACATGTTGGCCTGTGCCATTCCCACCAAAAACATTGTAAGAGAGCAGGTTCTTTTAATCAAAATTCATTGTCTTTCTCTTTATGACATTACTGTTGTGTCCCCTGTTTAATCACTGGAGGACTGCATAAGCACAGACTTCAAATCCTGTAACAGTTAAAAAGGAAAGTTTTTAAATCACTTTTGCTGAGGCATAAAGAATCGCATGTGCCAAGTATGGGACTATCAGCCTATTAGTTAAGCAATCATAACTGACTCTGTTTCTTGCTACAGTGTAGTCTATCTTCAAATGTTATTACATATCTGCCATTCACTGCTCCCTGTAATGCAAATGTGCTTTGCATGTATCCTAACACTTGATCATAATGAAAGTGTGTCTCAGATTTTTATGAGCATCTTGAGGGCATGGATGTGAAGGACCAGCCAGCCTAACAATGATACTTGTTTCCAACACAGCCCTAGTGTTGGATCTTTGCCTGGAAGATATATGCAAACAGCATTTTTTTAAAATTGAGTATATTTAAGAAAACTGAAGTTAATTTAAAGATAGAGAAAATAGGAAATGGAAACATTTCCAGTTCCTGGAGCAGTCTTCTTTTGGATGTGTTGTGCACTGAAAGCCTATCCTAGTCTCATTTCTCTTGTTCATAGTGTTTGCTTGTTTTGTAAAGAATGCCATAAAAAAGACAGGAGACAATGCAATGCTTTAAAGGCCCTAGGCTTTAAATTGCCTCTTTTTAGAAGTTACAATGCACCCCTGCTTGCAAACAGGATTATTTACTCCAATCCCAATGCAGAGGAGGATTTCTGTCAATTTTCCATTTGTGAGTTTGCATGTCAACCCATAAAGTACACTAGCATCACCCAAGGCTTTGCACTCTCCAACCAATCCCATGCTTTTTCTGCAGCTCTCTTCTGCATATCTCCAGGAAAACAGTCAACAGGACTTAACACTGCCTTTCCCCTGCCTCAGAATAATACAGCAAGTAACAGTGCTACCAACACTGCTTTATTTGGACCACCAGGAGAAAAGATATTACTCAAATGACACAAGCCTGCCACAGTGCTGGATAACTGACCACAGAGGTTGTACCATATGCATCCTTAAGCTAGATAGGTTGATCCTAGCCCAGAGGTTTGTATTTAGCAGTCTTTGCTATTTATAGAGAAGTGACAGAAGAAGAGGAGAATGATATTTTCCAGGCACATAGATGATGATAAATTAATAAATTGGTAATTTCTGAAGCTTACATCACACTAGAAGAAGCAAGATAGTGAACATTTGTTTTTCTCCCTATATATAGCAAGAATCAAGACAACAAAGCACAAAAGCTCTGTACCTGAAACACATGAGTTATCCTCAGAACCTGCTGTAGGCTGGGAGGCTGCCCAAGTCCTGGAGAGAAATGTCCCTGCAAAAAATGTTGGGAGTCAATATGTCTGGCTTGGGCTATGTATTTAACTTTTACACAGATTAAGTTAGCTGAACCTACTCTTTTCCAAGTGCATTTTTTTCATTCCACATGTTTCAAATATGAGTGAAGTGTAAGGGCAATGTTTTCACATCCTTCCTTTTTCAGGCCACAGTAAGGTGCATTTCATTGAATTAGCCAAGTCTTTACATATCATTTTTGGGCATCATAGAAGAAGACAGTCTACCACATGTTGACTTCTCTCTGCTCCCAGTGGCACCCCATTCTGAACTATCTATCTGCATAAAATGCTGAAATCACACAGTGTGTGTGCTTGGGCTACAGAGAAGGCAGGAGATTCACCCTGTCAGATATTGAATATTTCCATTAGGATAAACAGTGGTCCCACTGACATGGAAAGCAAAATTTTCTATGGAGATTCAGAGATTTGACTTACAAATTTTTGACCAAATAGTACAGTGTAGGGAATTACATTTCAACTAGAGCCTCTTAGTGAGAGAGATGGAAAGAAATGAGAAATTTTAGGACATAATTCTCCTCTAAATTTTAGATTACTATTGTAAAATGAGGTGAGAAAGGCACAAGTGTATAGAAATGCTTTTCTATATGCTATAAGTTTGTCTATGAGGCTGATTTATCAACTACATTTGTCTGAAAACTGAAGTCATTCTCAGCTCTTCAGTTACTCCTGATTTATCATGTCAGCAATCATCACATTGCTGAATCAGAGTAGAATCAGAGCCTTTTGCTTTCTGATCTACAAAACAACAAATAGTCTTCCTACACAGATAAGATAAGCATGGATGCTGTGTGGATAGGCAGTGCTACTTTTAAATGCTGAAACAACTTCTGTTTCTCATGAAGGATGACTGTCAGTCTCTGCACGTATCTTCTTGTGGCACATTTCCAACAGGAAGACAATATATCAAAATGACATTGTTCCTACATGCTCTGACTTCTTGTAGATCTTCCTCAAACTTAAGCAATTGTTTACTCAGAGTAAGTTTTTAACTGTAGGATTCCCATAGTTCTTCCTGGAAAATCAAATAGAGAAATAAGGGTTTGGGTACTATATAACACACACACAAGTCTGACGCAGCTAGGATGTGTGCTGTGCTGAGCTGCATTCCGTCAGCCACACATGCTCCACACGGATGGCTGATATGCATGTTTGTCATGTCTCCTGTGTATCAGGTGATCCACTGTGAGTGCATGCACAGTGGATCTAATGCATCTGAAAAGCATTGGGCTCCTTGTGCCTTGACCTGTCCATGAGCTGGAGACATTTGTCTGAATCTTCCAGACAAGAAGAGGGCTGTGGAAGTTGTTTGGATACTCTTACACTCCTACAGAAAAAATGAATTTACTTGTTCTTCTAAGACAAAATTTCCAGATTGGGAAAGGCTCAGCTCCTGCACAGAACATCCAAGCTTTGCCCAAGCTTTCAGAAAGGAAGATGCAAGCAGATAGCACTCCATGCCCTGTAGCCCTTTGTCCAGCTTATCTTCATCAGCCCTGGGACAATGCACACAGAAAGGCAGTGAGGCCAGTGTTGTGTGTCCAATGACATAAGCAGCTTCTGAAGGACGTAGAGTGGCAGCAGTGACTGAGATCTCATCTCCCATAAGACCAAACTGGTCTGGATATTGAGGCAGAAAGAGGTCTTCCTCGTCTGGTCTGGCATCAGTAGACACTCAGGCTTTCTGGGTTAGCTTGTGGTACAAGAGGAAAAGAAAAAAGAAAAAAAAAACAAACGAGAAAATGAGGCATAACACCAGAAGAATTTGTGGCTGGCAGGAAACTGAGGTAAATAAAATTGCCTATGAAAATTAGCTCTTCGCTATGCCCAGCACCTCACTGGTGCAGAATATGTAAGTTACTCTCTTCACTGGATTAGAACTGGAGTGGTTTTCTGTCCCATGAAAGTGGTGGAGAAAAAAAACATAAAAGCATCTCAAGATGCAAGACTTCTAAAAAAGTCACTTTGTATTTTAGGAAAAGCACAAACCACCACATCTGTCTGGCTTTGTGCAATACAGCAAACAGCTCCAGGTCCTGCATCAGGGTTATATGTGATAAAAATGGACACGGCTAGCTCTGACGGTTTAGTGGGAAGCCATTGTTTTAATGTAGATAACTGTCTGGGTCACCATGTACTTCAAATTCACCACCAGTTATTTTTAATTTGGAGGATGACGCTTGACTTATGAGCAAAGGACTCCAAAGTATCTCCGGAGTTACTCACTCACCTCTGTGGAGTATGGGGCCTGTATGCCGGACATACAGAAGGAAGAAGGAATGTGAGATGGATATCTTTATCAGAAGAGAGCATCAGACTTTATAGTTTGATAGTCTCCAACAGGAATCTGTTGGAATTGTCAAGGTCAGTACTTGGTATGGAGTAATCCCAGTTATTAAGAAGTTTTTTGTTATGAAAACAGGAAATCACAACAGTACATATCACATGAGGGTTTGTTTTTTTTAATGTTGTTTAAAGCCTGCAATTAGGTGAGTAATGAAGCTGGAAGGCTAAGTAGATAATAAGACTGTGAAAACATATGAAGACCCTTTTTCTTCTATTATGATCATGAAACGTAATCCTCAAAAAGCTGCAACTGTGCAACTTCACGGAAGGGCCCACAAGCAGGTATCACATCAAATAAAAGCAAAACAAAATCCTGACTGATAAATGAAGCCTGCTTTTTTTATCCAGTTGCCTATAACTGTAAACATCTGTAATGCTGTGGATGTTTTTGCTCTTTGGAAGCTCTGCTGAGAAAACATAGCTGTGAAAATCAAAGAAGTTAGTACAGCCACACTGTTGTGTTAGTTTGTTTTATGGCTCGATGGTGCAATTTTTATATTTTGATTTTAACCTATTTACCTTTTGCAATTAGAAAGGATATCAGCATGTTGAAAGTATTACACAATGGATTTACCAAGATCATTAGTAGTTCAGGAGGGGCAATTCTTTTCTTCTTGTTCAGAGAAAATTTGGGATATAGTGCTTTCCTCTATGAATAAGTGTTACCTAACAAAAGCTGACATTAACCTTAAATGCCAAGGGGGAAGAAGTTAGCACCGTATCCCATCTGCTGCTCCTCTTTTAAGGCAGAAGATGCATATTCTCTGTTCATGCAACTGAGAAGAGTATTGCTGAACTTTCCTCTGTATTACAGTAGATAGAGCCTCAGGGTGGTTTTCAGTGCTCTAGACTAGATATTCTGGTCTTTCTAATAAACACAGATGGTTTGGAGAATAATTTTCAATACGCAAAAAAAATCTACATTTCATTTTTCATCATTTTGTCATTTTCAGCTCAAAATGCCTTTCTGACATAAACTGCAGATAGTGAAAAACAGGAAGAGACATTTGAATGGTCTGTAAACTGGAAGCCATATCCCTGGTATCACTCAGGAATCCCAATCCCTGCTTCTGCACAGCCCCTGCTCTGTGTTTAGCCCATAGCATGGAGGGGCAGAGCCTAGCAGAGGTTTCAGGTCTGCCTCCACACAGCAAAGCTAGCAAAAGTCAGCAGCTGAGTCTGCCACAGGAATGTCACCTATGTATACCAGTGCCCTCTCCAAGGATCACAAAGTATTTAGCAAAGGAGCATGATGAGAAATAGCTTGCCTCTCCACCAAAAATTTTTGAAATGTCAACATTTTCTTGACAAACATGTGACAAAAAGATGCCTTGTTGGAAGACATCTCAGGAGAAGTATCAGGAAAATATGGATCAAAACAAACCATTTCATTAAGGAAGACATACATTTAATTAAAGTGAAGTTGAAAAGACTGCTTTAATCTTTATTATTTAGGGTAAAATTCTACATTGAGAGCAATTTCTAAGTGGGAAAATAAATGCTCCATACAAATGTTAAAATGGAAATCTTTTGTCAGCTTTGAAAAGAAGTTCCCTTCTTCAGCAGGCCAATTCTTTCATGCCAATAATTTAAAAATAAGATTTTTTAATGGTAAAAAAGTATCCATTTAAAGGGATATTGCTGATCAGCGTTATCTTTGTACAGAGTAATGAGATGAAAATCTTGCAAGTATTTGTTTACAGTATCTCAGCATGACTCTAAGGGTTGTTTAGACAGACACATGAAGCAAAAAGAGCCCAGTGGCATGGTTTTGTGGTGAGCTAAATGTCTTGGAGACAAATTTAAAAGTTTCCTAACATAAATTTAGGACAGAGTACATCTAAATTCACAGTATCAGCACAGTATTTCAGATTTGAAAAATGAGATGGAAAAAGACTACCTTTATTTTTGCTGAGCTTTAAAGTCTCAAATCTTCTATGCTGCTGTGCTATTTCTGCAATGATTATTTTAAAGACACTCCAGTCTCAATCAGAAGAAGTGGTGGCTAGGGCTTAGTGTTGCAGTAACTGTAGCTACTCAGGTCTCGTCCAAGAGCAAAATGCATCATCCCACCATCACAACCAAAAGCACCTAAATGCAGTTTACTGCCCATCACCATTTCATATACATTTCAAAAGATGAATTTTAAACAACAATAATACCAGCACAGTGCTATCCAACTTACTGGAAAATACTAGTGAGGGCTTTTGAAATACTGACACTTGACAGATGAGAGTCACAGAAATGGAATAGTAGGATTAAGGAGATGAGCCTCCACAGACCAGGTAAAAATGAGGTCTTACTGTGAGAGTGTTTCTCTCCCGAGCAAGCTTGTCTGCTATACTAAAGACTGGAGAGCCCAAGTCCTGCTCCCAGTCTCCATCTCTGCCTTCCTCTGCCCAGGTCCAGCTGGAATATAAGACTTGACTGTCCTTATAAACTGCTTTGATTGATGCTGCTGAGAATCACCAAGCCGAAAACCCTGGAGCAACAGTTACTCAGAATGTAGAAGGTTGGCTGCAGGAGATGAGAAGAGCAAAAATATACGTGGTATAAGAGGTCACACCCCACAGGACAGCTTTGAGAGTTACCTCTGCTAGCCTAGACTTTAGGCAGCACTTTCTATTTCATTTTGTTTCTAGTAAGTGCAGTGGAAAAGCCAAGGCCAGCACCGGCCCAGGTATTATGCAGGACAAGCACACCTCAGTGAACTACACAGAGTGCCTTGAAAATAGCATGTTTGGAAGTCCAGGTAAATGTATACAGAACAGCTTTAATGTACAGTGACTGACTCTGAATTACTTGCTGCTGTGCAAGCATAGCCATTGTGTTGCCCTTTCACAGTTAAAGCATGCAGAGTGGTAATTATCATACTCTAATTAGGTATGTGCAAATAAGCAGCCTTCATTTTCTTCTCTATACTTTCTCCAATATGCAGTGCTTACTAATCTGCACGTGCCAAAATTAAGGCCTAGTAGAAGGAAGCAACAAGCATTTCATGGTTCTCCCTTTGTTTTAGTAAGCCTGTCCTAGGACATAGTTTATAAGCATGGTCCCCAACCTTCCAATGCCTCCTTGAACAGGGGAAAAAGTGCTGCAGACACTGGCAACAGCTAGTGGATTGCCACAGTGCACCTGAACTGGCCCCAGCAGCTGATCTGACTTGTACTCCCAAGGGAAAGAGTGCAGAACATTTTGGCAAAGCCTAGGTTAGACTCACAAGGGCCCCAGGCAGAGGCTAAGGCATGAGCCTTGGCTTCCTCCCTTGAGCCTGCGGTCTCATTGCCTGCTGCCTTGCAGCCTCCTGCTGCCCTCTGCCCCGGCCACTGGCTGGGCCCTGCCCTGAGGAGGCCGGGCTGGCAGCCCAGGGTGCGGCACCCTGGCTCCATGCTCAGGCAGAGCCTCGGCAGCCTCTGCACACCGAGAAGAGTCTGCCCCATGACGTGAGCAGTGATTTGGGTAATCAGTCATAATTACGGTTAATGATAGCAGTGTCTGAGCATCTTTGCCAGAGTCAAGACCCCATTGTGCTTGGCATTGTGCAAACACTTAGCAGGTAAATTAGACATTGCACTAGAAGCCTCTTAAAATGCCTGGCAGTTTGACAGCAGCACATTATAATAGAGTGGAGATAAGGCAGCTTGGCTTCTTTCAGAAGTCTAGGAGAAACTCAAGAGGGCATGGAGGTGTGCAGGCAGCCACTGTGGATGTGGCTGCCAAAGGTCCTGCAGAGCTGGTGAATTTTTTACAGTGAAGACTCAATGTGTTTGGCAATATTTTGTCAGTGTGAAACTATTTGTGGGTTGAGGTTGACTGCCACAAATAGCATTAGGAATAGAGGGCTGGGGTCACCGAACTGGTGGAGGAAGAATGCCCTGTGAAACCAACACTTCATGGGAAGAATACAGAAGACAGTGGCCTGGGCCAGGAGAGCTGATCCTCCACTCCCCTTCTCCTCCTAGCCTGCTGCATCACAGTCCAGGAGACAGGGGCTGAAGACCAGGCCTCTTATTCCTATTTACACCATTCTCTTTGTGTAAATAATTAAACATTAATTTGAGCAGGAATGAGTGTCCTGCATGTCACACCTTCCAGGAGAATGCTTTTAACTAGCATGTCAAGAGTCATTCTTCACACTCTTCCTCCATGGCTATCTGGATGTTTTATAAGAAATGGGGTACCTACAAGAAGAGGAGAGTGAGAAGGCTCTGCTGCAAAATACCTACAAAATACCTCTTTGGTTAAGATCCTCACATCTAAACCTGTGCCTTAAACCAATGCAGACTTCAGACCTGCACACACATATTCCACCTCCGAAGTCGGTGTTAACCATGAGGCTATAAATACTTTGAGGTGTGTCTCTCCCTGACTCCTCCTTTAGGAGCTGCTTTGTTTAAACTGAAATACTTACACAGTCATAGAGCAAGAGAGTGAAATAGCTTCAGAGACGTGACTCTGCTGCAGAATGGAGCAGACAGACTACAGTGTTGCTCCAGTGAAGGTGAAATTGTGCAAAGTAATAAACTGAATGTAGTATCCTCAACACAGGAGGCCTCACTGCTTGATTGGTTATTCAGCTCTGAGAAAGAGACAGAATTAAAACCTGTCTCCTATCTTTTGTCCTAGAATTTTAAGTTAGGAAGGCACCAACACCCCCACCCTGAAGATACTTATTTATCTGAACAACAGGAAACTTTTTTTTTTTTTTTTTTTTTTTTTCTGTGAGGATGACTGAGCACTGACACATGCTGCCCAGACAGGCTGTGGTCTCCATCCTTGGAGATACCCAGAAGTTGTCCAGACATGGTCCTGGGCAATCTGCTCTGGGTGGCCCTGCTTGAGCAGAGAGGTGGGTAAGATGACCTCCAGAGGCCCTTTCCAGCCTCAGTCATTCTGTGATCTGGCCTCTTCCATTCCTTTGGATCTTTTACAAGTACCCAAAACGAACCATTTTGTTTTTAAGCAAATGCAACATTTCCTGTTGAACAAAATTACATTTTACAAGTTTTCATCTCAGTTAGACCAATTAGATTATTTTAATTCCCTGTCTATCCAGATGGAAATTCTTTTATCCCACAGTTTTTAGCCCAGAAGCTCAACTGATGAAGTTCATTATTTGCACAGCCCTAGAAACACAATGTTCACACACTTACAAACATCTCCACTGCCCTGCTGAAGTGGGATTTTCAGAAGAACCTTTATGAGCTCTGACTTTACAGGGTAAGGACCAGATGCCTGTTCAGTGTGGTAACGTGGTATGTTGACTGGTGGCCTTACCTTCATCATTAAAACAACAGCCCAGGCGTGCATGACGCTTTTAAGAACAAGCCATTTGCCAGGACCCTGCCCTCAGGAGTTTTCAATCTTGTGCAGTCATTATAGCAAGGAGGACTGTAAAGGATGGGCAGGGCGTGTGTATGTGCATAAAAATGCCGAAGATATTTGCTACAGGAGATGAGAGAAAATGTTCCTGCTACAGGCACATGTTCGTTGCTCACATTTTTCTTTTCTGTTACACAGTGTAACCTTTACATTTCAGTGGTGCATGTGAGGTTGGCTAAGAGCAGTGTGAAGGTAATAAAAGAGGCGAACATTACAGCAAGGGATCAGGCAGGTAATCCAGCCATGGGGCAAGGACAGATGCCAGGTTTTTGTGAGTGCAAAGTGCCTAACTGCTGAAAAGTAAGGTACAGAACAGGGGACAGGAAGCTTTGGCAGGAAGAAGGCATGGTAAATTTTTTGTGATTGTTTAATATTTGTGGCAATTAAGAAAAACTGATGATCTATGTTTCTTTACAGAGGGGTAGTTGAGTACTACTTTGCAGCCAAATTCACAGTACACTGTAGTCTTTAAGAAGTGACTTAGTGGGTTTTGGATCAGGCCTTTGAAACACAGGCCTGGAGCACAGTCTGTCAGCCCATTAAAAAAGAAAAAAACAAAAGGATCATGAATCAATCCTCCCCATATCTGCTCCAGATTCAGAATCAAAACCATCCCTTTGTTCATCAGACTGCCAGAGAAAAGGAAAAAAATTCTCTTTCTGCATCTGCGGAAAGACTTTCTCATCTGCAATACCTCAGACTTCTTGGGAACTACCTGGTGAATACCTTAAAGAAGTGTATTTCTTTGCTAAGATTTACAGTCAGCAGAGCTAATGTCTGCCAGCTTCCAGCACTGTGTCTACACTACACTCAGAGCTGCAGTTGCAGAATGTGAGATGTGGAGAAACAAGCTTTTATCTAGCACTAACAATAGCCAGGAAGATATGGTGATTTCAGCTTCATGGCTCTCATTCCCTTCTTCTAAAACACATACAGAGCTCCTTCCAAAGCCTGCACAGCTGCGGATTCCCTTCCATATTCTTGAAGCTAGCTAGAACATGACTGCTCTGCCATCACACCTTTGATTACTGAATCATCTACAATGCCCTCACAGTGTTAGGGATGAAGACTATTTACCTAAGACAGATTCTTGGCCTGGCATTGCATTTCCACCATTACTGCTCCACATCTTGGTGGAGTCACTCCTGGGTTACATAAATATAATTGAAATCAGAATCAGACCTGCTGATCTTCATTATTTTGTTGTTTTTCATACCAAGATGGCTGTCTCCAATCATCTACAGGGCATGCAGGACCTGAACTACTAGGTCTGCTTGGCTTTATTCCTTATGGACAGTATTTACCACTGCATGGAAGCCTGTCACAAGTCTGTGCATGTCTGGCTGATGCACATACATGAAACAGATCCTGGCAGTGTTTCGTCTATGGTAAATTAAAACTCATTCAATTTTTATTGTTTGTAATTGATCAGAGACCCTTTTCAGTCTTGCTTAATGGCCCCATACCTGTTGTAACTGAAGCTTTGTTACCATATCACACAAAAGATGTTCCCAGCCCCAGTCAAGAGAATAAGATACAGCTTACAAAGAATAATGTGAAACTACAATCTAGAAAAATGGGGTGTGCCAAATGAAGGTTGCTATCTTTCTGTCACTTGTCTCTTTCAGTTTTACATCATGCAATTAAGCATCTCCGTAATTCTTCCTTTGCCCTCCACATTCATCACTTCTGAAGGCTGGTGGAGGATGAATGAATAGCAAGTCCCAGAGCAGGAGTGGGTGCATTTTTAGGTGTAAAGGACTGCAGTGAAGTGTGACAGAAACAGTAATGCTTCCTTCTCTGCTTGGCAACAAACAGGGCTGGGATATTTAGAAAGTTGTGATGATGAAAGTGTTTGGAATGGTGTTTTTCTAAGCCGTTGTGTTCAGCACAACTGCAACAGATTATAGAGAAATATAATGAACGAACTAAATAAACAGCATCGGCAAGGTAGATGTTGGATGAGATACTATGATTTTGGATAAATAATAGGAGATGAAAGCTTAATTAAAGGCCAGATTGTTTCTTTCCACTGAAAGCAGCTCTTGAGTCCCCCCTGCAGAATTTTCATAGGTTTCTTCTGCTGAATAGGTGGGACTTGCAGGACTTGAAACAACCTGTTGATACACTCAGGAATTTCCAGAGATTTGCTTATTCGTAAGAAAGCTTTTTGTCTCCCTCCAGTTCTTCAGCACCTTCAGCTCTATGGTAATGTGGTGTCATGATAGTCTTTCTGCTGGGGCATCTATCTGTATCTCCTCCTTCCAAATACTATTTCTTTTCTGCATTACTCCATGTGGACTGTGGGAAAGTCATGTCTGCCTGTTGACTTTTAGCTGAGTTTCATAAAGGATCATGGATGCATGGGATGGATGAAAGCTCTCCTCCATCCATAGGCTTGCTCTACAATTTCTACCCTTTCTTTCTGCACAGAACTCTCAACACCAAGAGCTCTGAGCTGCCCTAGGAAAATCCTGATACTTCACTGAGATGGATGCCCTCTCTGAGTTGAACCAACAGCCTTAGAAGTGAGCAGACACACAATGCATATGCTCTTCTAGGCTAGTGGTTTTATTGACAACAAACTTGATAGTAACAAACCAAATTCCTGTGCAGAAGGAGCTGATATGACCATTTAATTTTGGCTGCACAGGCCTTGGCTTTCACAGTTGTGTGAAACAGAGTATGCGGATTTGTACAGAGATCCTAAAATACGTGTCTGATTGCCTCCCCAAGGCTTGCATGAAGGATTATTTTTAGAGGTAGCTTCAAACTTGCTTACTCAGCTCATTCCCCATAAAATGAAAATTTACACACCCCATCATCTGTGCCCACACCTACACAGTGTTCCATCCCCATTAAGACAAATCAAAACAAATCAAAAGAAAATTATACATAATGAGTGGGAAGGCTCACTTTCTCCTGTTCAACTTAAACTGCTTGCAAATATCTTGCAGGAAGAGGTACTACTTCTGATATGCATTCTAAAGATGAGCAAAAGAAGAAAAATAATGACTTTTCGCAGCAAACCTTGTATGTACAGATCTCCAAGACTCATATATGCTGTGTACATATGGGAGCAATCATTCATTGTTATCTTGGAGGTGGAATGAAGAAAAGTCCCGTGCCAGCAACACTCTGAAACAAACCTGTTGAATGGTTTCTTTCCAAAGTGATTATATAAAATTCGTGGAGATATTAATACTTGAAACAGATGGTTGCAAAATTCAAAATTAAATTTTAAAATGATGGCTGAAATGTCCCTACAGGAAAAAAAAATCTTTGTCTCTGTGCTTGACAGGCCTTCACTCTTAAATGATCTGTGCTAGACACAAAAATGAGCGTCTTATTTTTCACTTCCATCAGCTTCATTTGGCCCACATGACCACAGAAGATTGGTATGAAAGATATTCTGGCTTCTACAGCACTGGAATGACTCCACCTAATCTAGGCCTAACTTTCAAATCTAGGTCTCGAATCTATCACAGTTACAATAAACTGGCTGAGATGAAATTCTGGCTCTGCCTTAAAGGCAAAATATCTAATTAGCTGTATATCAAGGTAGAACAGGAAAACAATTGTTGACTGCTTTGTAGAGTTCAAAAGTGGGGTACATTCCTAGGCCAACATGGAAATGTAGAAATGTTTTGCTTTTGTTCTCATAGGCAGGTAAAAAAATGTGAGACAATGTACATGGTGTGGGAGGGACAATCTGAGAGGATACTGTTACGTGCCCAGGACATACCGTAGAACTGACATGGAAGGAAATCTGAAGAGATCTTGGCAGAAGAAGACAAAGTCAAGGGTAACATTCAGCTAAGTGATGTCATATTTTGAAAACAAGGACAAAGAATTTGAACTTGCCACAAAATCTGCACAGAATCTGCCTATGGAGTCTTTGTTGGTGGCAATAACTCCAGCTGGGAATAACTCAGCTTTGACTTTTAAAGCAATATGTTTTTGCAGCATTGAGATCCACAGAAAGTAACTCTGTAAATACAAACTGTCCATGGCTGTTCTGAGCTGCAGAAAGCACAATGGCACTTTTCTGAATGTGTAAATTTGCACTAAAGAATTGACATTTTAGTCCTACACATTAAAAACATAAAGCTATTTGTTTGTATTTTTAAAAGTTACAGGCTGTAGTTCTGAGAAAGCAATCCTTTCATCACTTTGGTAGCTAATCAGAACAACAGAGGTGAATGAACCATTTGCTATTTGAATATTTTGTATGCGATGTATTGAATTTACTATCCCGACATCACAGAACAGCTTCCATCTCTCATATTCTGCATATGTCTGCTTTTAAGGTGGAGCCTACTCTAAAGGTCTGGACTTCTAGTGTCTATCCGGCTTATTATTGTGATAAAGACCTAGCCAGCATATCTCCTTTTCTTATCTGTGTTAGCAACTTCATCCTCTCTCAGTCCTGCCAGCTTCATGACCCATTCAGTGCTTGATTATTTCTGCCCATGGAGGCATGGGAAGGGAGATAGGAATGCTTAGATCTCTTCCACATATGACCAAAATGCTTCTCTTCTCCCTCTACTATTCCTGTGTGCTGTAGATTTGTATAATGTCCTTCAGATGTCAAAGCCCTTTGGCAATTGGCAGCAAGTCAGAGATGGTGAACCTGTGAAGAAGCAAAGAACTAAAGCCCTTCCTCTTTTATGGGTTGCAAACACCTCTCTCTTTCTCTGTCTCTCTGATCTTGAGTGCTGAGGTTTTCTTTGCTGTGGTTTAAACTACAGTTTAAAATGTTTCAATTGTCATCTTGCATTGTGATGCATCACATGGTGCCCCAGCCACAAAAAGGCCTAGTAATTTGGTTTCATCCTGTCACTGATTTTGATGTGTCTGGTGCAGCTGGATGTGGTCATGTCACGGGTTCCAACATTATCTTTAACAGGAAAACAAATGTCAAGAGAGAAATACTATTGTCTTACAATTAGTTTTAAACAAATCAGACTCTAGAGAACAATGTGATTCTCAGGTCTGTACGCCTGTACAAGGGATTTTAAGATAAAGTTAACACTTAACATGTACAGCCATTCCTTAGGGGAAAGGAAACACAATCCCGAGAATTCATGAGAAAGAACAGAGAATCTGATAATACTATTCTTGGTCAAAACTTTTTTGTGAATTTCCAATGAGTCCCACAAGGTAGACTATCTCTTCTGACACACACTTTCCAGGGCAGATATTTGTTATTTGCTGTGGTTGGCAAAAGCCAGTTTGTACTCCCAGTCTGCTTTGACTGGAGGTCAGAGGTGGCCTGCTCTAATTTGGCATGTCTTTTCTCTTGAATGAACATCAGTGAAGGTGAAACAGCAAGGCAGGCCTACTGCCAGGTGAGATATCTTAGGGCCGGGAACTTTTAACCTCCAGTAATGAAAGAGATTAACAGGTTTACTTGTCTTAGAGGAAATAATACCAGATTCTAGTTGAGAATCCTCCCTTATGGCTGTTCCCAGTATTTTCACTGCCTGCATAGCCCTCCCACCCTCACAGGTGTAGGACTATTTTCAGATGTACTGCTAGAGGAACAGTAGAAAAATCTCTTGCTCAAAAGAGAAAAAAAGGTATTTTTCTAAGAAAGATGAGGAAAAAAAGGACTTTGTAGCTCTCACTTTTTTAAAACAGAAAGGAACAAAAGGAAATGTATAGAGAACGTCTAGCCTAAATGTATTGAAACTCTCCTATGATTTAACAGACCTAACTGGTTTTCAACTGATTGGTATTACGTCTTTGTATAATACAGGATCTTGCTGCAAGTCCAGCTTCAACCTTTGCCAGCAGCAGTTGCTTACGTTCAGGTCTCTGTAGTGCAGAGGCTCATTTTGGAAGGAAGCAGCAAAATAACACATCTCACAAGTGGTTTTTAGTTCGTGCTAATATTGATGTTTGCAGATAATTTACACAAAATAACACGGGACTGTCGTTTGGATTTTGGTTTAATCTCAATGAAAAGTATTTTCTGAGGATTTGCAGTTCTGGTAAATGAGATAAACATGTGAAGAAACTCCGATGCCAAGGAGATTTCATTGGAATCAAGTGGATGGATATGTCCTGTTTTCAGAAGGGTCCTGAACCTCTTCTCTCTAACCAGGAGATCTCAGCTTCTCAAAAGAGAGTGTCACTAATAATACGAGCTTTTCTAAAGGCTGAAATCCATGCATGTTTCTTGGCTAGAGGTAATCAGGACCAGTGCTAACATTTTCAGTGACAAGACAAATGAGAAAAGAGAGCCTTGCATTCATGTTCCTGTTGTTATATTGCGAAAATAAACAAACAGTTTTTTCTTTCTATTGAAGAGTTTTAATCAATGTATTTGAGCCAAACAAAACTTCACCTCTGGGAAAAGTTAGATTTGGATTGAGATTCAGAAGAAAGCATTAGGGCTTATCCCCACTGCTATCCTACTTTCAGAAAGAAGCATGAAAATTCCACATTGCTAAATGAGAGCTGAATGAAAAGAATCATAAAATCATTTCCTATATATTTATTTGAATGTCTGCATGGATTCAATTCAGCAATGTTTAGCTTCTATTGTATTCAACCAGTGGGAAGCACTTATATTCTAGGGCTGGAATTTACACAGACACGTAGAGCATCCATTTAATAGAATTTATTAAATCAGTGCTAAGAACTTTTGCAGATTTTCCCCTTGGAAGCTACCCCATTTTGCTTTGTAGAGGTGAGTCTTCTGATTATTGGCATTCTTGTTTCTACTAGCTTATCCTTAGTTGAGACACACGTTTTATCTCAAGTATAAATGCTCATATAAGTTTTGTAAATATTTACATTGGTTTCTAAAATATTTTAGTCAATCTAATACTTATGCTGAGACAATAGGCTGCACAGACTGATGTCTGATAATATTTACTTCTGAGAATCATCTGGAAAATGAGCCACTGCATTTGTATGCTTGTATACAACAAAGATGATGCTAGAAGTGTTTGTGTTTTCCTATCAGACAAAAGAAAAAATTCCAAGTGATTTATTTGACCAGTCACAATGACACCAGCCCTGACTCATACATATCAAGTATTCAGACTAGCTTTTTTTCATCCTCAAGTTTAAAACATGTGCAACGAGAGAACTATTGAATGAGTACTTCTGAATCATTACCATCAGTATTTGGCTTTAGATAATTCTGAGAGCAGAAGAGAAACAAAATCCTGCAGGTTGCAATTCATGATGAAAAATTTGAACCCACGTACTAAATAGCCTTATTACCTCCTAAAATTAGAAAGAAAAGTAAGTTCAAAGCCATTGCCCCTCTGATCTTATAATCTGATTTACCAAGGAGCAATGGTGAAAAGAATGGAAGAATGATTCTGCGGGGAGCAGCAGCAGAAAATTCATATTATTAAGATGTTGCATTTCTCAGCCTCACCTTATTGTGACAGGAGACAAAGGTGGCAAGAAGACAAAACTAAGCATTTTTCAGGCTACTTTTAGAGTTGTATTTCTAAATTGTCTTTGTTAAAAAAATACACAAATGGTTATATACAGTTTTACTGGCAGTAAAACTTACGTCTGAAGCCAATTTTCCCTTTTATTTTACAGACTACAAATACTTCCACATTCTTATTACTAAAGACATAAAGCATAGATAGAAACATTTGAAAGCTATTAGAGTCATTTACAGAATTAATGTGGCTGTGCTTTGAACCCTATTAAAATGTATTCAATCCTATCAACTCTAGTTGGAGTGAAGAGCAGAAAAAAATAACAAAACAAGAAGGTTTGCCACTGAGAAAGTGGCAGAGCTGGCAAGAGTAGGAGATCTGGGATGGCTGAAAAGACACACAGACCTCTTTTGGCTCTCTTGCTGGGCATTCTGCAGCTTCATTCAGACTGGCACATTAGAGCTGATTATGACTACGAAATCATTTCCCAGTCCCCAGGTAACTATTCTCAGCTTTTCTTCACTTTGTTGCATTGCTCAGAAACGCTGCAGGATACTCTGATGTCCTGCAGATGTAAAAGCCTCCTTTAGAAATAGGAGACTAATAGCAGAGGGAAAATGAATGAATTTTTGAGGGCACCACTGGGTTCTGTTCTAGTTTGAGTTCTGCTGCTCAATACAAAGTCTAAAAGTAATATAATTTAGGAAACGTAATCCCAAACTTCCATGTCTCCTTCAATCTGGATATCAAATAATAAAGTTTCCTCCTCACATTCATGTTCTCATGATCTGCTCCCAAAATGATAGGCTGAAGAGGTACTACTGGCCAGTGCTCACTTCTCACTCTCAAAGGAATTAGCCTCTTCTTCTGGCACCTACGCTAAGCAGCACATAACATGGGGCAGTGTGTACCTACAAAAGAAAGGTTCCAGTCTGGTAGGTGGGAATGCCACATGTCCCATCAAGCTTGAATTAACATAGTTCAGGTTTATTGTGTCATAGGTGTTGCCAGTGTGTCTGATACATCTGAATGTGGACGTGTCACACCACAAGTCCATGAAGTATGACGAGGCAATGCAATAAGCTATAATATTACAAGGGTTATGCAATGCTCTCAAAACCAAAGTGAAAAATCTTGTATTGAAAAACGCTGCAGCACATTTTGTTTGATTCTTACTGTTTTTTAAGTTTGCTCTCTATGTTAGGATTTTTTCACTTACAAATGAAAGTGCTTTTTGCAGGAATGTACATCTGAGACAGCTGAGACAAAAGGTGTTGTTTTTTTTTCTTAAAGGAAATCCCCAAGTCCCCTTTTCAGCAAAGGAAGACCTGTTTGTCAGAACCAATTCACACACCTCTCTTTTAAATCCATTGCCTGTTTTTACTTGTGCTGTTCAGGGTTCTTCAGTCTTTAATAAGGTTACGTAAGGAGAGATGGGGGAGGAGGCAGCATATTGTATTGGCAAGAAAACAACAGGCTATTTACGCATCATATATTTAGCAACAGAGTAATTTGGGTAACCTGGCTTCAGTTGTCTCAGAATAATGAAGTCTGATTTAAGGTTCCAGCTGAGAGGTTCTAAGGGTTTGTCACTCTCCAAGTGGTTCCAGTGGGTGCTTCTTTTAGGTATCCAAACCATCCTTCATGTACTTTTGCTGGCAGCAGAACTCCTTGGCACAACTATGACCATCTGGTCATTTTTTCCAAAGGTGTAGCCACAAAGACCTTTTTGTCAACTGAGTTCTGCAAAGACAGCAGTGGAGCCTTTCCCTAAGGGAAACGGTGTGCAAGGAGTGGGGCAAAACCAAGCAGAGGCAAATAATGAATGATTATCAGGCATGTTTCTTATTAATGAATTCTATTGTACTGTAGATTGAAAAGTCAGAACTTTCAATTTTGCAAGCAGAAAATCCAACTGCACAAAGCTTTTGAATTCCTGTATAGTAGTGAATAGTTGGCAGGAAGATGACTGAAGTGGCCAGCTACTGAAAGCCTTATTCTAATTTCTATGATTCTAATAGGTATCAATTTTTCACATTAAAACTCCAGAAGACAATAAAAGCTCAGTCAGCTGTGGATGCAAATGGGAAATATAGTAGGGAGTGAACCAAGAGCTCGCCAGAGTTAGCAAGTCCACACTCGCTGTGGGGGGACAGTTTTATTCTGCCTGAAGAGTGCCTTTTTGTGGTTTAACTCAGCCATGTGTCCCTAGGGGTACTATTATAAAATAGCAATGGTGGAATGCTGTGTGTGGAATAGTTATTGTAGTATAACTATTTCAGGCTGTTTTTCTGTGTAGACAAGCCTCACTACTACATTTTGACAAGAAGATGCACCTAAGCTAATCTTTTTTACTTGGTGTCTAAAGCATGAGAATTTTTAGATTTGCCTGTGCAGAAAAAGGCTCTCATGAGAATTAGTGCTTGCAAATCTTTATCAAAACATACTGCACTGTACTAAAACAAGAGGAGCAGCATTCATGCAAATGCATCTGTTTCATGCACCAGGGCTACTTACTTTTGTCCATAAATTTAGACTCCAAACTGAGGTACTGGAGTACTTCTAGATACACTCTAGATCTCTCTATAGCAGATCTACTATATATATATATATATATATATATATATATGTTAAACTTGTCTGAGTAGTTAAACAGCACATTATAATCTCTCACTCAGCAGGAGTCAGTATGCTGGCCCCATCTCTATAACTGCTCCCTGAGAGGTAAGGAGAGCTAAGAGCTCGTGCTTGAATATGGTGTTTATCACATTTTGGTGATCATGGGAAGGCCTGCATAAAATGTAAAACATGCTCTGTAGTTAATACAGCAAGACAATGCTCTCGGAGATCAAATCTCGGATGAGCTGGATCACCCTCTGGGACTGCCGATACATTGAGACAACTCACAGTTGCTGGAGGGAGCATTCAGAGGAGGTGCGAAGTTGGGCAAGCTTTAAACAGAACCTTTTGGCTTCCAGCTGCCTCAATGAAGTGTCTAAAGTAAGGAGGAGTTACTCTGGGACTCACATACTGGGGGTATTAAGATATGCAGTGCACTGAGAGAATTCCTTGACATTAATGAGTATTTCTTTGTGAGAATATATATCAAAGAAATAATCCTGACATACCTTGATTTTGTAAGCAGTGATGATATATCAGCACCTTATCTGAAATGGATAACATGCTCTATGAGATCTGATACTTGTTGGGATAAATTAACACTTTTTTTTTCACAAAACAGAGAAATGCTGCCATTTAAATGTTAATACCTATCTTCACAGTAAAGCAAACATCTATTTAATGGAGGTTTTATGAATTTCTGGTTCTGTAAACACTTAAAGAAAAAAATAATACCATTTGTGAGTGCTAGGGAACTAAGAGCTATGAAATATTTTTGCAAAGCTTTCAAAAATTCAGTGTTTCAGCCATAGAGTAGACAACTTCACTAAAGAACAAGGGATCGTGTTTCTAACATTGCACATAGTAAATTCCTGACTCTTTTCCTACTTCACCCCCACTAGAAGTTTATGTATGCATATTCAGTGAGAGGAAGAGAGAAGTTCTTTATGTATCTTCTCCAGGAAATCAGAGAGACTTAGAGACTGAAACTGGAAAACATCAATGGGTGGGACCAGGAAAGTCAATTGAATGCTGTATTATGCCAGCATACTTTCATCCTGCCTTTCTGTCAACTAGGGCAGGATGAGAAGCAATGATTTGGCATAAAGTCTCTGGTCAAAGGTTGAAGGTTGCCCATTCCTAGAATTTTTGGTACTTAAATCTGTTGGCTCACCATACAAAAGTTTTAGGAAAATAATGATAAGCTGTGAAGCTGGCTACTTCCCTTTCAGTGTTCTGATATCAGAACATATGAGGGAAGGATTTTCAGCTTGAATTGGCAAGTGCTCCCTCACAGAACATTGAGACTCAGAAAAGCGTGGTATGGGGGGGCTCTGTGGGAATGGAGTGGAGGGGAAGGAGTTAGCAGCAGCACAGATAGCAAAGCCGGTTTTGACAGCTGCTTTGGCTGATAGTTCCTAATGATGGGGTCTTCTTGCCAGATCTTTATTGCATAACAGAAGGATCAACTGCCAGAGTCAAAGAGCAGCCTCTGGTTTGTTCTCTTCATTGAAATGCTGTTATCACTAACACTAGTGGGTGTTATATGCTGAGCAAAATTTAGCTAACCACAATGGTCTCCTGAGTGAAATGGCTGCACTATGGACTTAGGTTGGGCCTGAGATTATTTTCTGTATCCCAAACAAATGTCTTGACTCTGACTGGAGTATGTGCGTAAACGTTGTAAGAAAGATTGGTCCTAAACGCTATGAGCAAACACATATTTCAGTGAGGCAGTGGTTAGAACATCCCATTACATCTGGCCCACTTTAAACACACTTGAGGGCAGGTCAGATATCATTTTAATTTGCAAAGTTGTTTGCTTGTGTTTACCAAAGAGCAAATCTGTTCTTTAATGACTGGAAGCTGGACATGAACGTAAGCAGAACTGGAATGTCAGATGATGTTGAAAGCTGATTATATAACTTGTACTTTTAGTTTCATAATTAAAATTTTATAGGGTGGAAAATACCTATTCACCCTATCTATTGTAAATGCAATAAGTGAGTGTAGGTAGACTAGATCTTTATTAACCACTGAATGATGGGTTGTATCCACACCTGTATCTGAGCCAGACCTTAACTTCTTTGCTCTGAAGATCGACAGAAGATATGATTGCTCTCTACTATTATAGCTGGGGGTAAACACAGGAGATGAAGAAGCTTTAAAGATTAAAATACAGAGAAAGGTTCCAAACAACTAGATATAAACATGGAATGAATAGATTCTAGATGAAATCCACCAGAGGAGTGAGGTTTTGGAACAGGTAGGTTTTGGAACAATGAGGTTTGGCGGGGTAGGTGCAAAACTGAAGCTTATTTTAAACTGGACCTTAATACCCTCACATATATGATTAAGTTAGTTTCTGATGACAGTAGGGTACTCCACACTGCAAAGGCAGCGTCATCTCTCTGTATACACTTGACGTTGAGTAGTACAAGTAGCTTTATAGTCTCTTTCTCTGACAAATATAAACTGGATTTCTTGGACGCAGCACTGAAGGACAGAATAGAAAGGAATGTGTTTGGGAAATTTCAATAATAGTTTTAAAAATGCAGGTCTGATTTCTTAAGCTCAGTAGAGCCAGGGATTTTTTTTAGGTGTTGTGGTCACAGAGCTTGTCAGTGAGCAAGGCATGCTGGAGCCAGAGCCAGAGCCAGTTGTTCAGCATACAAATGATTTTTATCTGATAAGTGGTGGTGTTTGGCTGCTTGTACAGGAGTCTCTCCTATAGAATAACAGATCCATGAGAAAAGTAATCTATTCAGTAATATAAATTCATTATTTCCCAATTATTTACGTGATATACACTCCACCCACACAACAATTCCACTTCTTCCTTTCTTCTTTTTTTGACCTGCTTAATGGTGTTCAGTTTGTTTCACTCACGCTTAGCAAAGTGCACACTGCAAGGGCATGTTCACCAGGGCTGCCATGGTCTTGCAGCCCTTCAGAGCGACATCTCAGCTACTCTCTGTCTAGTGCCAGCCATCCACAATATCTAGGACAATCTGTATGCCCTAGGTAGTTGGAGCCCATAGAGTTGGTTCAGCCATGCTCACTTCATTTCCCTCCACATTACTGCAGCAGGGTCTGGGAGCAGATGTTAGCAGCAAAATCCAAACATACTAGGGGCCAGGAGCTGGGCCAACAAGTGCAGCAACTCACTTTCCCCAGCTTTTCTTTCCTTTCCTTAAATAAATAACAATAATAAAAAAGGCTAGTGCATCTGGACTATATTAAATGTACTTCAGTGTTTTCCAATTTCAGTGGTACACCACTTTTTTTAGCAACCATACTTTGGGATTTCTAGTGCTAGTATATGAGTTTGGGAGTGAGACTGTGTTCTAAGCAATGTCTCCTGAAATATTTGTGTATTAAATACCAAATGGATAAAATAGATTGAGACAGCTAAAAGAGAGGTGTTTTGTTGACACTCCTCTTAGACACAAAGGGAACTTTAAGGGACTATGTTTGGTATGGGGAAAAAGAGCTACGTCCTAATCCCAGTAAGTCATTGTAAGCATCATTTATGCATCGTGGGGATGGGTAGCTGATGTCATGGTAGAAAAAGCAACAATGAAAGATCTGACAGAGCAGGAAGAGCCTTTCTTCTCCTTCTTCTTGTATGTTTTTCTTCCTGTGACCTTGCTTTCTGACCATTCAAATTTATTTGAGTATAGTTTGCTACCAGTTGCCCCACCCCTGAAAACAGCCCTCAGATTGGATGCCAGTGCCTCTTCACTTTGTGCTGTAATGCCCAGTTAATAAGTGGATACATGACCTTCTTTCTTTTCAGCGCTAGAACTGTTTCACAACCCCTAAGCAATGCGGCTCTCTGCCAGGTCGCTTGTCTTTTTTGGAGAAAGTATTCCTGAGAACAGCAAGGCAGAACAGGTACAGAGTTCCTCACCTCACAGGGTGAGAAGCAGAAAACCTGGCAAGCGTGTTTCCAGAGAATTGTACTGGGTTGAATCTTGTCCTGTAGCACAGCGCCAGCTTGTCCTTGATGCAAGGGTTACTGGTTTGCTGTCTGCTTGAGTAAATTGCCACCACTTCTGTGCCTCTGGACAGTGTAGAAATCTTAGCTGTGATCTGTTGGTAAAGCCAACACATGACCACTCCTGATTGCATGTGGATTCTGCTGGGTCATGGAAAATCTGAGTGTGTGTCATGGAGAGCCCACCTAAGGAGACACTACTGGGAAATGAGGACCCCAGCTCCAGTCTTCCTCTCCTTGCAAAGGCAAATTGTGAGCTTAAAGACAGAATGAATTCAAGCTTGCAAAAGCTTGGGATTTTCGGATTTCTTCCACTCCCCTTCCCCTATTCCCAATACTAAATTTGATCATTTACTTTAAGGTAGGTTTATCTGCTCCCTCGTACATCCAACAGGCACCTCACTCCATAGGAAATGCTCAGTATAACAGTGTAAAAGTGAAACTATGTGATTGCTAATAAGCAGCTCTACCGGTGCTTGCCTGAAGGTACCAGAGTAGTCAGTGTTACTAATAAAGTTAATTACTCCCACTACAAGAGAAATTAGTCAGAGGGAAAAAATCAGCGTGTATGAACAAGATGATTAGCTGCTGGTTTCACTTTTGCAAATGCATTTAATCTACTGTAGTACTTTTATGTTGGTTAACCCCAGTCACAAGATACTAACATGCTCCCTCCTTATGAGGGAGCAGAGAAAGAATTACAAAACAGGCACTCGAGTTTCAGGTCCTGTATGATGTACTGTAAATTTATCCAAAACTCTCTGCACTTTTCTCTTTTTTAATAATTAGTGCCATTACTCTCTAAGACCACCAAACTGTAGTCAGGAGATATAGGATGAGTTTTTCCTACAAGAAATCTATTCTCTTCCACCAGGACATCCCATTTTGCTTCACGGTGTCTCTAATCCTTACGATTGTGAAATACAAAGAACTCCATTCACTAGTCCATTGAGCATAAGTTTTCATTGACCTCTGTGACTGTAACTGATTAATTTTCTAGGGACAGTTGGATTCAGCTTTTCTCTGCTCTGTTTTCAGATGTGGGAAGTGAATAAGATGTTACAGAAAGAACCATCACAGAACTGTTTGATTTCTAGATGCTTTTTCAGTGAAAATTTCATTTCTTTCATTTCTTTCTTTCTTTACCAGTAAAGAATAGATAATGTGCTCTGCAAATAATAACATCCTCCTTCCCTAGGGGTTATATAACTGTGAAACATCAAAGACCTTGCTTTGAGACATTGTGTTCCACACAGGATCTGCATATGTTATGAGAGGTACCAATTATTTCCAGTTCTTGTGGTATTTTTTGTAATATGGATACCATTCAACCCATGTCACAGAGGGCATCATGCAAGCATCAGGTGACGAAACTTATACTCATACTTATCATTAAGGACAGGTGAAGGATGGGAAAATGATTAGTGGCTTCTCATTTCCTTCAGTCATTGGTTTACCTTTCTAAATGGTTGTTTTTCATTTGGTTTATGGTGTTTCTGTATGACACTTCCTGCAGTTTAACTTGATCACCTCACCATCAGGAAGGAAAATCCGCACAGAGTGGCCAGGTAACCAAGTACAGAATCTGAAAGTCCTCGAGCCTGATTTCTCAAAGAAACACTTGCCTGTAGGCAATTCAGAAAGAGCTTGGGAGCCCTTAGATGTTGAAATGAGAATATAATCTACATATGGATAATTTGTAGAAAGAGAAAAAGAAACCACCTGCTGTATTTTTTTTAATTATCTCTTGAGGCTGAATTTTGAGCTGGTGGTAAGATGAACCACTATACAACCTATGATTAATCTTCTGAAGTGTTCAGGAATTATTATTATTATTACTAGTGTACTAATTATTATTTCCATTACTTTTTTTTTTTTCCAAAACACTATTATTTACTTTAGTCAAAGGAAAGTGAGGGTGTCTTCTTCTCTAAGAAAGACCTTCATCCTTTACTCACAAGTCCTTTAGAAAATGTAGATTGAATTTACTTTTACATTAAGACACATTTTCCCTCTTTTCAAAGTCATATTCAATAATATTTGGAGACATGAGTTGGACTCAGTGATCTTTGTGGGTCCCTTCCAACTCAGGATATTCTATAATGCTATGATTCTATATGATTTGAAGTGGGTGTACCTATCATCTGCCTCATCTTGACTGGACCAGGATGATTTGAGGGTGTTCTGGTAGAAATGACAATCTGTTATTATTTATTTACATTTGTGCTCTTTCACGTCAACTTTTTATCTCATTCTGTTTCTACTCTGTTTCTTTTTCACACATTTTTCTTTTTTTTTAAAGCCCCATCTTTTCACTGTTATTATCGTTTTCTTTTTTTTGTTAAGTATTTGAATATGTAATTAAGAAGTAATTCTTACCTAAAAGAACCGTTTTGGTGGATGAGTTAGGCTAGTTTTGCAAGAATTGCTCCAGCTATTCTATCTTTGGAGCTCCATTTTTTTCCTCCCATCCCAGCAAACTATGGAAGAGGATCAAGATGAGCTCAGACATTGTGAAGTTTTTCAGGATTTTTGTCATTCCTTAATTGCTCACAGAACTGATACAGCCAGAGTCCAGGATTGCAGGAAGGATTCCTGAGCAGTAGAAATCTTGATGTTAAACAGGAATCAGCCGCGACACACCTTGATGATAGGGTGGAGATAACTTGTTTTGTTATTAATATTTGACATTCAGTTTCATCATGCAGAGAAGGTAACAACACTGACTGGAAGAGAGGCTGCAGGCAGCACAGAATCTTACTCACTCCATTGCATAAGGGACACATTTGCATTCAGATCCTCATCTAGTGATTAAAAGGTGCGTTACACAATCCTATGAAGAAGTCAGTGCTCTTGGATGACACCTAGTCTGCCTTCTCATGAGCTCTGCCGTGAACCCTCCTCCCCAGCTCTGCACGCACAGGCCCAGGTCTTCACTATACCTCCTGTGGCATAGAGGGAGAAGCAGACGAGGCTGCTTGTCAGGAGGGACAAGGAAGCCCTCTGCCTTGGCCTGTCACCCTGCCCATGGCCTTGAGCCTAATGACAGTCACCGTAGCTGGCCAGCACATAAAGGGCGACCCATGGGGCCCTTATGCTGTGGTGGAACAAGGCAGGACAGCTCCACCCAGAGCTGCAGCAGGGTGTCATTAGGAGCACCCGCACCCGCTCGTCAACAGCCTGTGGAGTGGGCTGGGCTGGGGCACGTCGCTGACTGCAGCCTGAGTCACCAGCACCTGAATGAAAGTAGTTTTGTTTTTGTTTTGTCCTTTCCCGCTTCAGAAGAGCACACCCCGCCATGAAGGCAGGTTGCAGGGCCCAGGCTCCTGCACTGTGACCAGGCCTTCCAAGCAAGTAGTGACTGCTTTCTTTGTGCTTGGGAATGCTCTGATAGACACTGCTGTGAATAACTGGGTCCTAGGAATAGTGGGAGGCTTTTCCCCAGGTCTGGCTGGACATTCCCCTTTGCTCTTATAACAGTATGACACATCCCTGCAAACCCTCAGGTGGTTTTCCAGGCCAATTTCAGAAAGTCAAGTGCAGGAATCACACTTCCCATGGCTGCCATAACGTGGACATGATGTCCACAAAAGTATGATCTTGGGCATGGCAGCTGGCTGGCATGGGTCTGGCTGCATCTGCACTTACAGACCACCTCAGCCTCCAGAGGTCTTGTTGGGCTGCAGCTCAGCCACACCATGGAAGGGGATTCATTTGATCAATACTCCCTCAGGTTCCTTGTTGGTACTGGTATTAAAGGGTGTAAAAGAAACTTTTTTGCCCATTTTGTTCATCCCAGCAGTCTATGTGTTAAAAAAGAAGAAAGATACCTGTCAGCCCTCATGCTGAAATCACAGGGAAGGTGCCTGCCCCGTTCCTCATTTCATGTCCTGCTTCATACTGTAAACAATGATAGTTACAAGTTGCACCTTGCTTGTCCAGTGTGTATTTTTCCCCATCATCTTAGACCATAATTGCCTTTCCCTCCCACTAATTATTCCACCCCAGCTTAAGGTGCAAAGAATGGCCTGTGTTTGGCAAATGAAGGGTAGGCAGAGCTTTGACGGAATACGCTGCTGTTACAGCAATTCATGAAGTATTACACATTTGGCTCTTCTAGTTCCTGTTAAAGCCAAGGCTTTAGTCTCTTCCAGGAGGAACAGTCAGGACAGATCTACTGTCATACAGACAGGAATGTCTGTCTTTCTACTGTATAAAGGAAAAAAAAAACCCACACATAAATATTTCAAATCTTCAATGTGTTCTAATCAATACAAAATAAAAGTATGTACATTATAAAAATCACCTATGTGGTATCTTTAAAAAAAAACTTCCAGGCATATCAGATGTACCCTGTGAACAGGCTATGTTTTCAGTTAATCTCCTTTCCATATACAAATTTGTATATAGAGATCTTTACACATTTTGAATGAAAAACTTTGTAACTATAAAAATCCACATATTTCAGATACGCATTTTAATGCTCTCAGGGCTCAATTTAAATTGCTTTTCAGATGTTCACATAGCTTTTGTGTTTGAAAATTTGATGATACAGGAATTTATGTATAATTTTACATAAACAAATGTGCCTGGTGAATGAACAATAGTTTCTGTTCCTGTTGTTTGCATCTAATCAGAATAATTCTGAATACATTGAATAAACATTTTTGCATGGGCTTTAAATGCAAGAAATCTATGCAGATGCAAGCTGGATTGTTATATCGAACATTTTACATAGCTAAACTTCTGGTTATTTTTCCAACTGGGGATTTAAAAACCACACAGTTGCACACCCATAGCCTAAATTCTTTAAAATCTATGGAATTCTTGAAGATGTTAAAGGAGATTTCCTCATTCAAAGTGTCACTGAAGCAATAGTTTGTAATAGAAAGGAGTAGGAGTGATTGGGAATAAAGCTATTCTGGATGACATCAGACAAATAAAATACTGAAGAGACTATACATGTGATAGTGCTACATCTGTACCAAACCTACGCTACTGTCTGATGACTGAAGGTAGAGAAGCAAACCCATTTAAATCAGGAGCTTCCCAACTGAGTATGCACCGAAATATGCAGTAACAGAAACTACTCTCACATCTAGCAATGGCAATGGGACTCTGTATATCTTCCTTTTTCACTCTGGCAAGACAAAAAGGTGGAGAATGTGATGCAAAGACACCCACTTCCTGGGTCTGGCTGGTCTCACTAGGCTGGTATGGAAATCATGGCGGGGGTGGCTCCAAACAGTGGGACAAGGACTGTCAGACCTCCAAGATGGGGTCTTGCCCTGATAAGGACTTGAGATTGTAAGGAAACAGTGAATCCCAGAGGAGTACAGAGAAGGAGGAAGCAGAGACAGCTGTGAGCTGTCTTAGCAAGAGATGTCAATGATTGTTCAGTGTTTCCTCAGGAATAAATCCCCTCAGACCGTGATTCAAGTACATAATCTGTAAAAGCCATCCAGAACCATTTATGTAGCTTCTCCTCATGGACCTAACATGATGATCTTTAGCAAACAAGCAGCAGGTAGGGAACTGCCAACTGTCAACTCACTGTACTTCAATCCTATTTCTTCTTCCCATATCAAGGCATTAATGGCATCTGCTCCCAGATCAGTGCAGTTCCCCTTTGTCTTTCACACATGTCTTGCAGCCATGACACTGAACAGCCTACTTCTTATTCTGAAGTGATTCATGTACTAAAGTGTGGGACTTCCAGTCTAAATCAGATTCATACTTTCCCTTCCTTTAGAAAGAAAAGCACACTGTTTGGCCTTAGACAGTCCACCAACGTATAGCTAGTCTCCAGACCGTGTTCTCAAGGGACGAGGTCAATCTCTTTCCCAATTGCTTATCAGGCCAATGTTTAAGCCTGCTTGTATGGGAACTGCTGAGCCATGGCCTGAACCACTGATTGAGCACCTGGAGGAAAGACCCAGTCAGCCCTGGGAGCACAGGTGAAGGCAATTCACCTGTGCAACCAGAAGGGGTGGAGCCAGGCTCCACCCCTCTTAGGCCTCATTTAAGGGCTGACTACCCCTGAGGAAGGATCTCTTTCTGGGGATCCCTCCTTGGTGGGAGTCTTTTCCTGTGAGCCTAAAATCTTCTGATCTGGGTGAGCGCTGTATTTTCCTTCCACCTTTTGTAACGCTATTTCCATCACGTTAGTCCTTCTGATTGCTACACTGCTCAAATCCAAATCTTAGCATAGACAATCTCTCTGTCTTCCCATATGATTATCTACGGTTTCTAGTATTTTTTATGACACAGAATTCAGGTCTTTTATTACAAAAGGAAACCATCAAATATTCCTAGGAGTTCTGTGAATGTGTAAGCAATATTCACTAGTGTAGCCAAAGTGATTGAGGATATTGTATTTTAGCTTTGTATTTAAAGGGTAGCATAGGTTCAGAAATAAAGGAATTGTGGCATATAATGAAAATTTCCCCAAATCGCCCATGTTATAACATAATACTGCACTGGTGTACACTTGACATGTAGGAATGACTTAACTGTACATTTTATTTTGAAGTCAAAACTTGTCCAAAATATCATATAAGCACAGATGAAAGTTGATACACCTCTGTTGAGGTGTTACTTGACTGCATAGGAAATCTCTGGTTAGTATAGACTTGCTCATTGTCTTGAAAACTCCCAAATTCAAGCTGATAGTTCTAAAGGAATCTTAAGAAGTCTTCTAAGTGTGCCCTGTTTCTTCATGTGAAAGGTAAGGCTTGAAAACATGAAATTAGAAACAGAAACTACAAGCATGTGAATCCATTAAAACAGGACCTTGTCACCCCAGGAGAACAGGATTATGAAGGCTTGATAAGGCTTGGATTTATGGCAGTAACACTCTAGGCTCCTTCTGTCTGATACAGGCATTGAATTATTGGTAATCTGCTACTAAAGGAGAGTTAAGTTATGTGAACAAATCTTCTAGTTATTAAATAATTCAGTATTAAATAATGCAGTGAATTCAGCTACGGTGTTGGTTAGTTTTGCTGAGAAATACCTGGACAAACAACATTTCCTTCATATATATGAGTACTATTTTCCAAGTAAACTTCTGTATGTAGAGTACTATTTGTAGACTCTAATCATAGAAAGTTACTTGAAAAAGAACTCCAAGCATGTGTATATATACAGGCACATACATATATATACATACAAATACACGTGAGAGAAAATGTGAATGGTGCATTGTTTTGGTCTTGCTGTTCTCTAACACTAGGCAATGTGCATGCAGGTAAGACATTCTGGTTGCCTTTGTGCTACGCAGCTTCAGGAGGCAGCTCAGAGCACTGTTACTGCCCTGATTTATCCTTCACCCTTTGCTCATGTCAGACATCCACACGTGTATGCCATACAGCAGCCCTACACATTGCTACAGATGCTTACCTCAGCTCCACAGTCAACATCTGCAGGGGCAAGACCACAGAAAGAGGTGGTAAGGTCCTCATTATCAATGAACACAACACAAATGGTGAAAGTAACCTTTTATTTGCATGTGATGTAGAGACATACACACTGCAAACACATGCCACACATCATAAAAGGACAGGATACTTGGGAGATCGCAGCAAAGAAACATTAGCATCTGCTTCTAATAACCGGCATAAATAGTACATGCACAAAGCTTCTCATGGTGTTTCTGGACAGAATTCCAGAAGAGCTGTGCACACAGCACAGACGGGCTCATTAACACCACCCGCTATCTGTGCACCACTGCCAAGGGGATCCTGGCCCTGCTCAGCCCTGCTGATGGAGCAAAGCAGATGGGAATGACTTCACACCTCACTTCAGGTCTCTCACTGCTCTCCAGTCCATATCTGTTGCAAGGAGCAGTGTGCTGGTGGCTGGGTTCACTCAGGGGCTTGCAAGGAAGCCCATGACCCAAAGATGTAGAGAGGTGCTCTGGAAAAGAGGTGGAGCTTTCTGGCTCTACGGATCCTATGGGTGCAGTGTGGGTCCTGTGAGGCATTGCTGCTTGCAGTCTGCAGCACAAACCGGCACAGAAATGCCAGATTTCTGGAATTACCGCACTAAGCACAACATGAAAATACTCAGAGGATTGCTATCCAGGCAACACTCACAAGCTAAACATTCTGTAGATCAGGACACGTTCTGGCGAAATGAGAAAGAATGCAGCCTGCTAAGTAAAGACAGGTGTTCAGCTCTGCTGCCTGGCATGTAAGAACAGAAACGGTTGTGGAATGAGATGAAAGCCTAGCTGTGAGTGCAGGTTGGCTTGTGGCAGTACTGCTGTGACTGTATGTACACTGTGCTGTACAGCAAGACAGGGACTGAACTTCCCCAGCACACATGCCATAGGCAGTTATTGAACCAGACGGAAAATCACATATTTACATCTGTTTCCATGCAGTCACCTCTGGCTTCTAGCTCCTCCTCTGTATAGGCAATTATGTTAACTCTCTTAAAAATCTAATTTCTCTTTGTTAAGTCTTATATACTTAATCAGACATTTCCTTGGCTTCTGCAGGAAGCCCCATGAAAACCTGAGTCCTGTACAGCCTATATTCAAAATCATCACATGTAGGACTACTATATTTGCCAGACAGTGGAAGCCATTTTTAGCATACCAAGACTTGCTCTGAGCTAGTGATATGGTATTTTTTTTCTTGCCTTTGTCACATCCAAGAGGCCTACAGAGAAGGAAGAAAGTGTGCTGTATGCTAAGTATTGAGCTAGGCCATGGATTTCCACCGATGGTAATATTTACATGCTGTAAATATTACTGGTGGACTGAACTGTCCACCAGCAATTTTCACAAGTGGCAACCCACCAACTATTAAGTAGTCTGAAACTCTTTGCCATGCAGCCTGTTTTTAATGGATGGGATAGCATTTACTGATGTGTTTACTTCATAAAACATTCAGTTAGCCAGATTCATCATCAGCGTATTTGCTTGTACTGCCTTTGCGCTGGGAGCTGCATCAAGCTTTTCCTCATGTGCAGCTTGCCATCTGCTTGTATGTTGTTCAGAGACTGTGTGAAGATTCTCTCTCTCTGAGAAAATGTGTGCTAGTCCATTGAAGTATTTGCTAGTGATGCAAAGGCAGCTGTTATCATCACGTCATATGTGTGCGGGTGGTTGCAATACATGGTATATAGGTTGTCAAAATTTGCCAGGAAGATGTGTTTTTGATTGTGGTATTGTGTGCATGTGTGGTACTGCTGGAGCAGCACGCATAGGACTTGGAATATTACATGAGTATTATGCGTGAGCGCTATATAAACCACATACCAGAGTGGTTACATGCTGTATTGGGTGACAGTAACACCATATTCACACAGCTTTTTCACATATCTCTTTATCAGCTGCCCATTTTCTGGTGTTCCTTGGGGCCCTGCCTGTTCCCATGTGTGTGCTGGACAGTGGTCCTCACTGAGAGCATGCTCGCATTTGGGAATCAGCTTTTCCTTGCCAGCGGCTTCCTGGCTCTGGATGCCAACAGTTCAGGCTCTGTGGGACAATGGTTCATTTCTAATGTCTGTCAGGATGTTTGTGCTGTTTATGAGTAGGCCTTTGTCACCTGGTATTAATTGGATTGTGCCCTCTGGGCCTTTGAAGACACAGAAGGCTTCAAACTCCTTTTTATTACACATGGTGCTGTGGCCTGTAATACTAATCAACTACATTTGGTTACACCATGTTGTAAGAATGGGATATGCAGGACCCTACTGCAACTTTGGAGATCAAATGGTCTCACAGTATCTGAGGCCTTGTCTGCAGTTGTGACATTCTTCTTTGGGCCCTGCTTTTGCTCAGAACCCTGTCTGCTGTACTTTCGTGTTGAGATACCATTAGCTGAACCTGAGCAAGCCTGTAACCACCATGAACTCCATCTGGTTTCTTCTGCTCTTGATTATGCAGGATTGTTGGTAGCTCTGATGTCCTAGATCAATGATTTGCAAGCAGAAAACTGGTTAGCATGGCACATACTGTTTATCTTGTTTTCCCTGCTTTATTTCTACTCATATGTCAATATTTCTATCTAGTGAAAATCAGGTTTACAATCCTGCTTCTAATTAAGCAGGCAGAACACCATAGTGCATGGCTTTATTAGTATGGACCTCTTTGGTAAAGTTATCGGATAGAGTAAGAAAGGTCCTGACAGCACTAATTAATAGATTGTGCCTTATCCCTACTCTGGTGTTTTGCCAGATGATGACTGAGATAATAAAGGAATTCTGCACGGCATCATGGTGCCTGGCCTCCTCTTTCCTTCTCTGATAGGTACTTCGGCAATCACATACTGTAGCACAATCAGCAGTTTGTCACTTGATCGCTCACTGAGGTTGCTGCACATTTTTGTCTTTTCCTCTGTTCTGGGTCTAGCAGTCTCAAGTCACAGAAAGCCATGAAGCCTGAAATGCCAGTGGGCACTGGCAGTTAGTGACATTGCTGCTGTGCGTTGGGGCACAGAAGCTTGGGGCTGATTAAGTTTTAACTTTTGAGTCTGGAGCTATCTGTGTGGGCTCACAGCTGGGGACAACAAAGTGCTATATGGAATTGGCACAGAGAAGAAACACACAGATCGCCTGCTGTCAGGACATCTGTGTCTTTTTATTTTGGGTACATTTAGCACTTATAGTGTTTCACATCTGTCACATATGCAGTATGGCACTGACAGTGATTACCATTATATTTACATTTTGCTTCAGTCCCATTTGTTGTTGTTGTTTACTCCGTTTGCTAAACCACCTCCTTGGCTGCACACATTTCATTATTTTGCACCAGGGATGCCTGGCACTGAATGTTACCAACAGTGGACTTGGTGACACACACATGGTATTTACAACAGGGCATTCATCTAGTGTAAGCGCCCTCTATCATTTGTGTTTGCTTTGCAAATGCCACCTCCCCAGTTCTTCCAGGACCTACATCATCTTGCTATAAGATAATGGAAGAACAGTCCTGTAAGGAGACCCCCAAGTAATCTGAAGACCACTCAGTTTGGCTCAGTTTGTCCCCTGTACAAAGTACATCCGCAACATAAGCTAGTCACGACAGACATTTGTCTAATCTTGTCTTTAAAGAGTCTAAGCTACTCTCAAAAGCTCTCAGTGATGGCAAATCCAAAATCCTCCTAGGTAATAACATTCGTTCTCTAAAACAGAATGTTTTCTGTAAACTTGGGCTAGAAATGTGGCTTATCCTTTGAGACTCAGCATATGGCTTTAGAGTCAATTGCTGATAAGTTTGACAGAAAAGGAAATATAGTGATCCATATCTTTCCCCCCTTCCTAAATTAATTAATTCCTCATTTGTTTGCTAGCTTCCCTGTCATTTCAAGCTCCAATCCAGAGTTTTGCTTAGACATCACCAAAGGATATTGTCCTGCCTTCCAGGGTTTAGGGTTACGATTTTTAACTGATGTAGACATGTTTACTTGATGGCTATTTGCTCCTTTGTTCCAGAATATCACTGAGATTTTCCTGCTGCTTGCAAGTTCACAGCCTTTATCCCTCTTATATATATTTCATACCCTCAGGTTTGTCCTTTCAATGGCCATGGCATATGGTCTTTGGTACTGACCATGCTGCATACAGATTAGGAATAATGTGTTCCCTTTTTATACCATATTGCAGCTACTGCTGATTCCTTGGTAAGCTTTTATGGGCATAGAATCACCAAGGTTGGAAAAGACCTACAAGATCATCCAGTCTTAGTTCTCACTAAACCATGTGCCTCAACACAACATCTAAATGTTCCTTGAACACCTCCAGGGTCAGTGACTCCACCACCTCCCTGGGCAGCCCATTCCAGCGCCTGACCACTCTTTCGGAAAAGCAGTATCTCCTAATGTCTAGGTTGAATCTCCCCTGGTGCAACTTGATGCATGCTGGCTATCTCTTTTAGCAAGCACTTCCTGATCAGATCAGAAGGAGCAAGTGAGCACTCCAGCAGAGCTATTGGATCACCTTCTAAATAGAGAATGCTGAGGCTCAGTAGACTAAAAGGTAAAGATTAAAAGCTGCAATGTTTGCTCTGAGGAGAGCTATGAATCTCTAATAGAAGTGGAAATTTGACATTGCTTTCGCTAGAGCTCTTGAGAGAATGAGGGGAACAAGAAGATGAAATTCTTGGAGCCAAATCTGTCCTTGGAATATATCACACCACAAGGACAGAATTATTTTACCATTATTTTGTAATTAAACTGTCCTTAAAAATAATCCTTGCTTTTAAATCACAAGTCAGAAATGAAAATATGAGCTCTGGGAACTCAAATGTCTCAGCCTACACAACTTTCTGTCATCTCTGCTATGGAAACAACAAAAGATGAATTCACAAGGAATGTCTGTTAAGGATAAGTTTTAATGATCATCTGCAACTTGTTATTCCATAATGCATGCCATTAATAAACTGAACTGCCCCCAAAAGTCTGTCCTGGGAGAAGTGCTGTATTTCCTGCATCTGCTGCATCTGTTTTATCACATCTTTGCATCCCTCTGAAAGCACTCTGTAACGTGCTCTAAAAGGGTCCAATACAAAACAATCACAACCCAGATAATATCTGAGTCTTTGTCCCCTCTTCCTTCATAGCCCTTTTATTTCACATTTTACTGCTTCTGTGTGAGGAATAGCTTCCAAGTGAGAAAAGTTCTGTTTGCTTCTTGTCTTCTCTCTGAAGGAAAATGTGTGTCTCAGTTGTGGGGTTCAAAACATTAAAGATCACTCCAGTAAATGATAGTCACCAGCAGATTCAAGCTGGTATGCTAATGAGTTTACGCCAAGTCTTCTCACCAAGGCCACTGAAGTTCATAGGATACTGTTCATTGCCTGCAGTGAAAACTGACCTGGGCCTGTAGTCGTACATAATTAGGGAAGGAGAGATGAAAGGAACATGTTATCTCCCATTCCCACATTTTTAGTGGACTGTATTCCCTACCCATGTGCATGCAAGATTCTTATTCCATTCTCCTCTTATCTTTATTTGCTAGAAAACTGGTTCTTGTAATTGTTTCACTGTACTAAGGTGTATATCCTTCAGAAAATTAAATTAACCTCTGTCCTGCTCAGATACACTATTATCATCATTACTGCTAAATTAGTTGTTTCTGAAGCAACTGAACACAAGACAGCACACCAGCCCCCCAGCTGCATTCCACAGGATGAGCTGCAGCACAAGGTTCCAGAGAACGTATTGGGAAACACGCTTTGGCTTGTAAAGCTCAGGCATGCCTCTCCTCTCTGGTCCCTTGCAGCTGCCCTTCATGCCTATAAGCTGCTTTCTCAGGAAGGTGCTAGAGAAGAGGTCTTAAAGGGTATTTCCTTATGATGCATGTAACCAGATATGGAGTTCTCAGTTCCCCCACGTCCCTGGTTGTGTGCTGATTCTTCTGCTCCTTATGTGCAAAAAGGCTGTAATGTCTTCTGTCTCTTTCCCTTTAATATCCTTTTTAATTTTTCCAGCACGCTGCCTTACAGACCTTGCGACTCAACCTGTAATACAAGCATAGCTTTCTATACCCCTTACCTTTTCCAATTGTTCTTTATTACATTACATAATTCCCTGATATACTTAATAATATTTGAACATTTTTCCTCTATAGAATTATTGTACATATATGTCACTGAATTATTCAGTCATGGAAGACTTGGTATAGATATTGTTCCTTCAGCTTAGAAGAGTACCTTTTGTCATTCGTGTTTTCATAGTGACATGACTTACATCTTTTATCTTGGGGAAATCTATGGTCTGTCTTGGATTGAGAGCGCTGAAGTTCCCATTCTTTGTGTTTTAAGACTTGTCATAGATATGGCAACTGGCTTTCTTACCAGCAAAAATCAGGGCAGAAAATGAAGCTTTGTTGTAAAGGAAGCAAGATATTGGATGTGCAAAAATTAAATAGGACTAAGAAATAAGTAAATATGTATGTATCATAAATATATATGTATATACTTGTACATAAAGCCACTCTTTTTCTAGGACAGGTAATGATTTCATGATGTGAACAGCTGACTTCATTGCAGTAAGACATATGGTTTCATAAATTCAACACCTACTGTGGAATATTTGTTCAAATTGTAATGCTACATAGTTTCTAAACTTACTGTGAAGAGAAATACCAGCTGATGATGAGAAGCAGAGCTAGGAGCACTAGATCGAACCAAGCTTTGCAATGATGCAAATAGGTGAAGCTGTCAAACAGTCATCAGTATGTTCCAGAAGACATCATTATATGGAAGCCTCTTGGCTGCTCTTCAGCTCTGATGACTTGGTACCAGTTGAGCAGGGTGGAGCAGCACTTTGATATGACAACACCATGTCTTTGTTTCACTGGTAAAGCAAAAAAAATGTTAATAGAATCTTGACATATAGAAAGTACACGGAATGAAATGTGGCATCTGCTGCAATCAATGTAAATTTGGCTATTGGCTTCAAAAGGCCAGGATGTCACCCATGTTCTAGTCTCCTTATTTCAAAATAAAAGACACTGGTTTATACTTATTTTATAAAGGACCTTACCTTAAAGCCTGTTTGTATATACAGTAGTGTTACTAGTCAGCTTTGAAAGATGCAACTCTTTGTAAGTTAATGATTAAATTAATGATTTCTGTCACAAATTAATGATAAATTAATGATTCCCCATCATTCAGAGAGTAATAACATAGTAGATGATCATTCAGAGACTAGTACCATAGTAGGTGATTGCATTTCTGAACTAAAGAGAAGACAAGATGTGAGTTTCAGGTATTTGCTCAGGTTTTGATTTGAATTCTTGCATATTGTTGACACTTGTCTGAGCTCTGTGATTATTTAAACACCCACAAAGGTTCTAACCAGAGCAGCATAGCTGATATTTATATGTATATAAACTCAAGTGTGAAGATTTAATCACCAAAGAAGCTCACCTGAGGCATGTCATTCCCCTGCCCTTCTCTAGTTGTAATGTGTTATTTTTGTACTGCAATTCCATCTATTTTGAGAGGCTTATAATTAAGTAACTGAGGCATGTATAATGCTCAGTGCCTTGGTTCGTGATAAACATCACTTTTTAAAACTTCATCTCAATTTCTACTTGGGAAAAAAAAATTAAAGCAACACAAATTTGTAGCACAATACTGTGAACATCTACTTTCTACTGAATTGTATTTTAGCCCGGAACCACTACGGGAGCTCCAGCATGGGTGAAGGGCTCCAGACTGGATGGATGGTGAGGCTGAGAGAGGTTGCCATAGCCTGGAAACTATCTTCAAGAGCTTAGGCTCTGGTCTGCAGGAGGCTTCATGATATTAAGCTCCCATATTGCTTACATTTTCTATAATATTTATTTAGTGATCATGCTAGATGAGTTAAAATAAAGATTTTAACACTTTGCCAGAACTTGCATTTAGCAGACAACTGGCTGTGAGCTTGCGAACGCTGATTCATGAGCTTTTTTTTGTGTAGGACAGTGAATGGGAGCACTCAGTACTAGAACTGAAGCATGTACAAATGTCTGTGCAGGATCAGGCCCACAGAGGTGGGTGATACTGATGTTATACTTTTGACCCTAGCAAAAACATTTTCTTTTTTTTTGTTTTTCCCATATAGCTTTCTTTGCTTTCTTAATCTGTAAAGCAGTCTTTGGCTGGTGACAGCTGTGAGAATTCTGAAATCCATCACATACCATGGGGACCTTTTCTGATTTCTGTTGCCTTGTAATACGCTTAGAGATCGTAATATACTCTATTCACACATGGAAAGTGAATAGACAGAATTTTCTGCTGGTGAAAAGAAACAGAGTCATCCAGAGGAAGGAGACCCAAGAGAGCCAACCTCAGAGTCAGAGGAAAGATCTTGTGCTCCAGCAGTTCCTTCACAATTCTGTGTGCATTCCCTGCCTGTATGGTTGTACTTTTACCATTTTTACATTGTTCCCCAGCAAACTTAGGAGGTTGTGTTGTCTGCATTCCTTCACCAGTATTTGGTAGGCCCTGTGATAAAGCTACAAAACTCCTCCATCCTTAAAGGAATTGAGATATTGTGGAGTCCCCAAATATGTTTCTCATACACATCTGTGGTTCCAATTTGTTTTTCATCACATAAGTATGAGTAACAGAGTTAGTTATATTAGGTGTATTTGATGGAAAATAGTGAAGCCTTTTAGCTGTTAGAGGGAAGGGAGAAACTGCACTGAGGTTTGTAACTGTTACTAGAATTGCGTATTAGAAAGTGAAAACCAGATCCCAAGTTGAAGAAATGATTTAAAATTATTTCAATGAAAAAGTCTGCTCTACAAAATTAACAGTCTGCCTCCTATTTATGGATATTTTCACATTTGAAGCTGATAGATGATTATCCTTCTGTGCATGTTAGGATTTCATTTATGGCAGGGAAGGTATTCTTGAAAAAACGGACATATCAGAGTAATGGGGCTGAGCTGTAAGACTTACTACTGAAACTGCTGGAGAAGTGTTTCCTGGATCAGAGAACACAACCTCAGAGACAATAATTGCTCACTAAGTCCTGTGCCTGTTTTGGGGGACAATGGCTTATGCGTTTCTATAGCAGCACAACACTTTTGCTCTACCTCTTACCTGTTCCCTCATCTTGTAGACTATCTCTGTATAACAACAACCTTGAAGGAGCCCCTGTTTGTGAGCTGCTGAGGGAGACTTGGGCATCCTTTCTTGTGCCACCTTTCCAGACGATATGTCTTTATTGTAGATAGAGCTCTCCATGGGTAGAAGGCGAGAGGTTTACTTACCCCAACAGCCCTGTATCAGCCATGCCTCCATGGAGTCTACGTTCAAGAAACAAATAATATACAGGCCTCTTCACCCAGTCAACAGAGAGAGATGATCAGAGAGTCAATCTTTCCACCTTGAAGATGAGTCATTTCAAGTATCTCCTAGAAACCTGTCTTAGGATGGGAGTCACTTCCATTGCTTTCAGGTGGCCAGCTGAAGATAGGATCATATGAGCAATCTGGTCTAGAGGGAGGTGTCCCTGCCTATAGCAGGGGAGTTGGAACTAGATGATCTGAAGGGTCCCTTCCAATCCAAACCATTCTATGATTCTATGATCCAGCTTTAGACATCTCTAGCTATCTAAATCAGAGGTGATCATCCATGCTGCCTCTATAGTTCCACTCTATGATCAATATCTAAAATAACTGAGATGAATTGTCCCCTAGAGGCTCCTCTCTCTTCCCATTTACTTCCAGTCAACTAAATAAGCAACCCACTTTGAGATATTTAAACTGCAGTGAGATAAATAATACCCCTCCAGTACCGTGGAACTTTCTCATCGCTTTACTGAATTTAAGTGTGATATTCCTCCATTTTACTGAAGGTGGTAAGTGGTCTGAGTACAAGCATGTGTGTCTAGAGAAGACAAAAGCCACTGTGTAATGGAATAGGATGAACAGCATTGCACTTCAGTCAGCAACCATATTTTCATTCCCTGACACAAAAGCATCAGCAGTGCAGAGAACAGCACAAGTTTGAGTGCTGTGTGCAAAATCAGCAAGAGCTTTTAAGTGTGACCCTGACAGACATTTGTCCTTGGTTTTGTTTGGTAGCCAGTCAGAATGGGAGCTCACCTCTGTAATTCAGCAGCATAGATTTACTTTTGCAAATTACAGGAGAATTGAAAGCTTTGAAAGCTCTGCAAGAGCCTTAATACTGCCAGGGTTCTTAACTTGTCTGAGAGGGGGGATCATCTGCAGCCTTGAGCACACTAAGTATAGACAAGAGGTACATAAGTAGTCAAAGATAACACCACTTCATATCAAGACCTGCTATCCAGCCCCACAAAGGAATTTGAACAACTGCTAAGGATTTCTAAAGTCTGCACTTGATTACTGCAGGACTTCGGATACCCTCTCCAAATATTTATGATCTTTCAGTACAAATCAGTGATTTTAAGACATTTAAAAATAATGTTGTAAAAACTTCTCTAAGTATCTTAGATATAGAATTATTATTAGATTTGTTGCTGCTTTACAGATACATTCTTTGGCTCAAGCTGAGTGTTTCAACACTCTCTCTTAACATCAAGGGCTCTTCAGGGCTTTTTCTATATGTGCTGAAAGAAACTTCTTTACCTGGGGCTACTCTGCTAACTTCTTTGAGCACAAACTATCCCTGGATAACTTAACAACATGAGGCAAGCTCAGAAGATTTGGCAGATTGTCACAGGCGTTTGGAGTTAACCAATAACAAAGTCCCCACTCCTAATCCTCCAGATTTCTTCTGAGTTCTGCTTGTATTTGTTATTAGTGAAAAGCATGGCATTATCTTATTACTGCAATTTGATTTTCATTATCTAAGTAGGCTGCTGTGTCAGCAAAAAGCAATAATTTGGAAAGGATGGAAAAGGCTGCGAGTCATGGATGAATGAGTGATAGAGAAATAAAAGAAGATAGAAGACGGTTTGTTGAGTGATTGAGAGAGCTTGAGAAAATAAGGTGAGGTCTGTGGTGATTAGTTAAGAAATATGGCACTGTGCTCACATAGTTAAATGGGGGAATCTTGCCTTTTTGTCACATGTAACTTGTGCTTAGATGGCCTGAGTTCAGACAGAAGTGTGCTGTAGTTTGTTTAGAAAATGCTATGAGATCAGTACAATATCATGCCTAAGTCATTTGACAAGAAAAAATAGTTTGTAAAAAGTCAGCTGCCACCAAGTCTCATTTTAAAATCTGCTTTTGAGATGCATTTCCTGTTACCATGAGAAGGGGCCTAGAAGGTGGAAAAAAATCAATCTGTTTTGTATGAACTGTCATTTAGTTATGCTTACAATGCCTCAGTCATTCCTGTGGAGATACACGGTTTCAGGGGATGATATAAATTGGTATGGGCATAGAGTACAACAGGCTTTGTTGGTGCCTGATTAGCTCCAACTTAAATAATTTTTGGTCTGAGTATCTTTAACATTAAAATTTATTGTAGGTGAAATCCAGTGGTCACTGAAAGCAATGGGGGTGTATTTGCTGTAATAAATAAAATAAATCAAGGATTATTCTCTGGTTCTGATGCCAAGTGGTGTGGCACATCTTACTTCCATATCAATCCACTTTCTTCTTTCTCCGGAAGAACAGGGTGGCTGCAATCAAAATGCCATTGGAAATGACATCCCATGTGTCTGACCCCTGTCAGAAGCCTGGATGGTGTCAGGGAGAGCCAGAACCAGACTATGGAGCATGCTAAAAGTATGTTGGCTAGTGCTATGCCGGTGTGCCTCCTTAATTTATTAATACAAGATAGAGCATCAGAGTCACTACAATGTGTGGACTACAAGTGGGTGAAAATGAGCCATCTTCTATGAGGGCTCTGTAATCCCCTAGGATTCCCAGAGCATATTGCTTACTGGTAAAAAGGACCTCCATCTTAAAAGAGAAAAAGGAATTTAAAAGCTGCTTTGGGCATTTTGCCAGCTGCACAGTAACATCTGGTTGGCATTCGGAGGCTTCAGGGCCAGCTAATCCTGCTCAGAGGAGGATTAACATCTCTGCTTAAAATGTACTCTTGGTATGTCTGGTGGAGCCAGGACTTTGGCTGTCCAGTCCAGAGAAAAAGAGTGCAAGAAGGAGGGCCTGTGTGACTGTCAGACTGCACTCCTACCCCTAATTTGTTCTGTATGAATTCAGTGCTCCACCTGAGGAAACAAAAAGGTATCTAGATTTTAGCAGCCATGCTAAATATTCATTAAGTACTGTGGAGATAACAGCCGGTGTCCTCTTTACTACATATTCCACAAGTGAAAGCACTTATTGGCAAGGAATGAAGTTATTTACAGAAATATTGTTCTGTTTTTTCTAGTATAGGTGAGCAAGATGATTTTCAGCTCCCTTGTGGACCACAGATGCAGATAAATCCCAGCTGCTTTGTTTGTGAAACTGTTTTCATGATGGAAATTCAATATTTATTGGGAGTAGAATTGTAGCAGGAGTCATTAATGAGCTCCTAAACAACATTTTTTAATGCTTTCCATTCTTACGGGCATAGAAGTTAAATGCCCTTGAGTCGAAGTACCTCTGCTGACAGAGACTAATTTCTTAAAGACCAATTCTGCTGTTAAACTCAATTCTTTGAAATGATGGGACAATACAGAGGTTAAACTCAATTCTTGGAAATGATGGGACAATATAGAGGTTTGACACTGCCCTAGATGTTCTGGAAAACCTTGTGCTTTAGGTAGGCACTCTTTGAAGCTAGAGTGCTGTGGACGTGTAAGAAGCATGGCAAGGCATATTCTATCCTATCCAGAGTATAAGGAGAATGTTTTCCTGTGGTTCCAGAGCAAGGGGCAGTATGAAGACACAAGCAATTCCACACTTGCTTTACAGCTTGCCCCAGACAATTTATGAGGCATGCATACAATTATATGCTTATTAATTAAAAGTGTGTTTTGAGCATGAGAAGAACTCATATTTACAAGCACACTTTCTTCTATATCCTTTCATTTAGATTTGTACAGAAGAGGAATTCCTGATGTATTTTATGTGTTATTGTGAGAAGTTGCTGTATATAACTGCCAGTGGTAATTTGTTTGGGTCTGCTGAGGAGACAATTCAAACTACAGCTCAGCTGAGTGTTCAGCCTGAGATACTCAGCCCTATAGACACCACTGGAGCTGTAATTCCCATGTGCAATAGTTGCACAATTGGATACAGTATCTACATATTAATGTGCAACATTTACATGTTCTTTATTTTGCATGTCGAGACTTTTGACAAATAAAGAAAACACTTCAAACTGTGTCTGTATTTTTATTTACTATGTCTCAGATTTTCCAGAAAAATAAGTCGGAACATCCCCTTCTTTCATCCCTGAAAAGGAGAAGGAAAACCAGCAGCTTTCCTGCAGCAGCTGCTGCACCTGCTGTTTACAGTGAAGTTGGACCACAGCAAGGCTCCTTTTCTGGTCCACAACACTTCCTCTAGCAGTCAAAGTCAACACATCAAAGTTAAAACTCTGAAGGAGAAAAACAATGTGGCCTATTGTTCCAAGAAACAAAATAAATCATTTGTAGGAAGGGAGAAAAAGCTCCTAACTGGCTACTTAACAGACTAATATTGGGAAGAAGGACATGATGTAAAACGTGATGTGTTGTTTCGATGATGCTTGACACATTACAATTTCTAGAATTTGACTGTACTGTCACACAGTATGTTCTAAAAATAGAAGCAGTTCATCATTGTAGGTTATTTGTCACAGCTCTAGATAAATTCAGGTGTGGACCCTCTCATTAGATGCTGTTTCTAGTTTTGAAAGTCCTAAATTCTGAAATTCTTCAGCCTGATGAGGTTTGGACCTGTTGTTGTATTTGTGGTGTTTCTTCTTTTGTTCTTCTTCCTTTCTGCTGTCTGTTATTCTTACGATGGAAATACCTTGAGGTTCCCACTGAGGGCCCCATTGTGCTAGACAATTATGCTGCGCAAAGAGATTATGATGTAAATAGAGAAACCAGTGTGTGGTAGAGGAAACGGAGGCACTGGGAGGGGTAATCCTCTTGCCTGTAGACACCTGAAAGGTCAGAGGCAGAGCTGATCTAAACCCAGACTTGTAAAGTCTTTTTAGTAAGGGAGGAAGGCAAATGAAGATGCTAAATTGTTTCACCTGAATGAGAAGGATTACATTTTTCAAAAGCTTAAGATGTAACTTGCTTTGCTGTATGGAGGAGATAAAGAAATGTAAACCTGAACACCAACCAGGATTTCTTAAGAAACTAAATACAATTTGGAAGATTGTCTGCCATCATGGAATCGTGCTACCAGGGGCGCTTGGGTTGCCTCCCCTCTTAGCATAAGCAAATTAGTTTTGACCTTGTGATCTAGATGCAAGGAATAAAACTTTTGGCTTTCTTCCAATGGAACTGCTGCAGCTAAGCAGCTGTAGATTGGTGAACCTTATTTCCTGTGATCCCAGTTCTGTGTTCTGGTCAGAAAACTGAAATCAAAGGCCTGAATGCTGTTCAGGAAGCATTACTATTAGAGAAAAGAGTAGAAAAGTGTGTCTAAAACTAGAGCTCCTCAGTGAGTTCACTTGAAAGATTCTGGAGTCATCAACGCAGAAAGAACTGTGTATACTTCTAGTAACCACGTGAAATCAACGTAAGCATGGTTGTTTCATGAGAAATGGAAATCTAGAATTTGACGCAGTTTCTTCCCCCTTGATTGAATATTCAGAGAGAAATGAGTGAAACCTACTACAAAAATTTTGAAGAAAATGGAATAATGGCATAATGTCTTGGTTTAACGATTTCCCTACAAAAGTGCCAAATGGTTGTTGCACTGTACCTACTAGGTTCACAGCAGCTGGGTCAGGTCTTCATAAATACTCACAGGATGGAAAGCTGTCTTATGTTGTATTTTAATGCCCTGAACTGAAATATTTCCAAAATAAATACTGAAAATAGAGGGCTTTGCATTGGTCTAGAGGTAAAAGCACAGTTTATCCGGCTCAGTGTTGAGTCAGCTAGTGAAAATTGAAGACAACTGAGAGAAGGGGGATCAGAGCACTCAACTTATCTATAACCTTTATACTGATAAAACTATGAGCCAGACAAAAGCCAATATTTCTCAAAGGTCAGATATGTATAATCTTACAGTGCACTAAATTGATAAAAAACTTCAGTAATGAGACTCCTATTTCTGTCACGCTGCTGTATTTGACTATCCTGTGATTTAAGAACTTCTTTCTTAGACTATTCCTTACTCTCAGCAAAGCCAGGAATTTTACTATACTCTCCCCCATTAAAGTGAAGAATCATTACCAAATGTTTTACAGCTACTTATACAGCTACAGCATGTCTCTTGCAACCAAAAAAATAGCCATCTTTGTTAACAGGATATAGAAATTACTGCATGAAGCAACATACGTTAGTGTAATTGGAACATAATCTCTTGCTACTGATGCATACAACTAGAACTAAATCCTATCTGACCCTAACATGGTTAAATATATTTTACCACTTAAGAACTGCAAAAGGATGTGAGAGTACACACATAATCTTTTTGCTGTACAGATGGGAACTGTCTGTGGATAAGGCATTGCAGAAATTTATCTAATAAAGCTGTAATTCAGGTATGGTTTCTAAGAAATACAGTCACAAATGGGTGCGCAACTCCCTTTGGTTTTCACTGAGGCTTAGGGGCTGTTGTATGCTTTCTTCTAGTTTCTCTCTCTCTTCCATTCAAACTAAGAGATAAGGATTATGGGTGTTGTCCTGACTGCAAAAAGCAGACAGATATATCAGGAAAAGCCTACTCCAACACCTGAAAAAATAATCTTTACCTGGGGGTGCCTTAAAAGCAACCTAAATTAAGACAGATTCTGGTGAATCCGGCTGAAGTGCTTTAAGGTATTAGTGCCCTGCTGTCGTCTGCAGCGACTGCCTGTGTCTGCGAAGAGTCAGCATAAGAGACCTGCACTCCAGTTCCAGCAAGGAGATGGGACAAGAAATGGAGGGCATCTTCACAGCAAAATGGATTTACCTCATTGTGTCTTGCTGCCCCACTGCCAGGCAGCAACATAAACAGTCAGGCAGCCCCAAGCAGCTGGCGCAGACATAATTTTTCCCCTGCTTCTTTCTT
>NC_034411.1:68479736-68527157 GCF_002078875.1 Numida meleagris
TCCCTCCCTCCTTCCTTCTCTCCCTCCTCCTCTCCTTCCTCCTTTCATTCCTTCTTTCATTCCTTCCTTTTCTTCCTTCCTTTCCTTCTTTCCTGTTTTTTTCCCTCTTTTTTTCTCTCTTTCTTTCTGCACTGTGTTTTGAGAGTTCCCTCTCCTTAGGAAGCCCTGCTCCATGCTGGAACCAGCACCCTTCCCAGACAGCAAGAATTTGTTCCCTCTCCCCATCCCCCACTGTCTGTTTTGTTTTGTTTTGTTGTTGTCAGCTGGTCTCTTGGATTAGGGTTTGCAGCTCTCTCTGGGCTCAGGAAGGCTTGGTAGCTTGGTAGGATTTCTTGCCAGATCACTGATCCTAATGTAAGTGCCAGAATCCTGCAGTTTGCATAATGCTAATTTGCTTTTCAGCCCAACTTGCCAACTCACGTGCTGCTTAGCATATCGAGTAGCAGAAGGAATGCCATGTGCTCTACCCGAGTGAGGGGAGTAATTGGATAGATACCCACTACCTGAAATTGAAACTAATCTAACCAACCCTGGGTATAAACGTTAATGCTTCTGGTAAGAGGTTATTAGATTGAAACTCCTTCAAGCCAATTAATTTCTTATTCTCAAAGCTCTGATTGTGGAGTTTTCACTGGCATAATGAGGCTACACGTCCTGCCTTGTTACGGCAGTATTCATTCACTGAGACCTAGATCCCACTGTCCTTACTCATAGTGAGTAAGGGTAGTAGAACTGGACCTTAATGCTTGTGCTGATGAAATGCGAGACATGTCAGGGTGGGGTGATACCGAGAGATACCACCACACCTAAGGGATGTTGCCAGTCATCAGGCTGTGTGCCAAGTACTTTCAGTTGAATAGGCGTGGGGGTATCTTGTCACATTACCAGATGTTGAAGTGTCTTATTACTATTGCAATACTGGTTCTTTCAAAGGAAAACAAAACTAGACTGCCTAGAAAATTAAATAAATAAATAAATATATCTGTTTTCATTCTAAGCTGCACTCACGCTGCAGCATGGTCCAGCAAGGCGGGACTCTTCTCTGAGTTTACCTGGGTGTGTAGGCACCTCATGTGAGCTGGTTGTCCTGGCTCTCTCTCCAATAAACAGTGAGAAATGAGCACCTTCGAAGAAAGATTGATCCTTTCTGCATGAGACACCTATCTCAGGAAGGGGGAGATGGGCCACGCTCTGAAGGGTGGGATTCTGAAGGCCCCTATCTCTCCCTCAGCTGAAGAGCAGCCTGGACAAAGAAACCTAGAAACAGATGCTTTCAGTCAGCTAAAGTTAGTGGCTATGTGTCTCAAACTTAGTGAGAAAAATAGAGCCTGGCTTGCTTTCCAACTGGCTGCTTGGTCACAGACAGGGCCTCGTGCCCTCTCAGTGACCCCAGCCCTCTGGGACAAGGACCATGGGGTGCACCTCTTGGCATCTCTCAAGCTGCAATGAATAACCAGGGCACTGAAAAGCAGCTTTGATTTCCTTTGGTCAGCAGGAAAGCAAGTGTCCTGACAGGCCATGCAAACAGACTGTTATGTGTGCAGTGTGCTGACTTGTGCAATGGGCTGGCGGGTAGAGATGAGCAGCCCACCACTGTCATCGTCCCCCTGTACCTCAAGTGTGCAGGAAGGGCCTTGGAGGAGTGCTGAGCACACCTGACCGGGGGAGTATGTAGATTAGAGTGAAATTGGTAAGGAATTTACAGTGAAGCATATGAAATGAACTCACTGAGTAAGATGCAAACAAGAATCGCACATCATATTGCCTTAAAGTTTTAATCTGCTGTGCTTGGCCCTGCTTTTATTTGGAAACTGTAGAGGTGAAATTATCCCAAACTTCTCTCTCTGCTTTGTTCTGTGTGATTCCTTTCTCTGACATCCTCTCCATTTCTACGAAGCTCCAGATGTGGGGAAGGACTAGGGCTTGAGGGATTAATTATTATTCAACCAAACCAATGGCAATACAGTTCCCTTAAAGCCGTATTTCTGCAGCAAGGCTCTCTCTGTAGGAAAGGATGCTTTAGCAACAGGTGGCATCAAAAAATGGGCTGTGTCCTCTGGACTCACTCTTATTGCCTCAGGTTGGTTTGTTCTGATTCCTTGGTCCACAGGAGACTTGAAATTTTCACATCTGATGGACTGGTGATAGGGGAGTATTGTGAAGAGATCTCCACTGACCTTCTTAGTACTTTTGAAACCAGAGAAAAATGTCAACATCTACCATTTGCTTCTGCATTACAGATGTGCACTTGCCGTCTCAAAGGAGAGGACTGCTAAGTTCACATCATAAGCATGGGTGCTTTCACTGCTGAAGACCCCAGTGGAGGAATGGTGCTGCAGTGGGAAGCAACTCTTTCATAGGGATCACTCTCAACATCACTGCCAACTTTTGCCTGTTTAAGGTGTGCAGTAGATGATAAGAAAAACCTTGGATTTTTGACATAATATAATTTTTAATATTTCCAGAACATGGAGTCCCCACATTGCTGGCTTTCAGGCAATTGACTACATTGGGATGTGTGGATGTACTAGGCTTCATCAGGTAGTACTGTAGTATGTGTTCTTGTGGGATTACATGGTGGGGGAGTTGGATCACACCAGAAAACCTGCCCAGCATCTGGACTTGGAGGTTGAAGAGCCTTGCAAAAAGTGTTCTAGTGTGGGAAAGTATGGGAGCAGTGATAAGCAATTGGAAATCTCTGTGGTTAGTTACATTTCTGGTGAGAATGGGGTTAAGAGAGGAGGAAACCCCATTATGAGCAGAAAATGATTTCTTAGGAATTGCTCTCAATAGAAGGAGTCACACTAATGGTGCATTTCCTTTCTTTAAGCACGCATACATTTCTGCTCTTTACAATCTCTGACTGTTCAGTTTAAGAGGATGGTAATTGCCCACCCCAGTGATTCAGCATTCTGGGACTTTCCAAGTAGTGGTCTGAGCTGAGCTAGGGTTTCTGCCAGTCTTTTCCAGCCTTAAAAATGTCATTTTCTCCCTAAAATGGGCAAACTTATTTTCTTCCTTAATTCAAAGATATAAATGGCAATTGATTAACAGCGATGATAGGATATGACTGATGTGTGTAAATAGAGAGCTAAACATAGTACTTTTATTCTCTGTAGAAAACATTGCGTTCCTGGTATATATTTCACATACTTGTGGCATTTATGTAAGGTACAGTACTAGGTTACAGGATATTATATTGTAGCTCACCAGCCAGGAAAACGAATCAGTTTAACAGAGCCAAAATATAAACACAGGAAAGAAAGTGACCCAGGAGTGGAAGCTAATGAAAAGGAGAGGTCACTGCAGTCACAGATGATGTGTGAGTGACCAGGGAATAACTGTCTGGCAAAGCGCTGTGGTTCTTACCATCTTCCCAAATACTTGCTTGCCTTCTACTTTCTTTTTTGTATCCTCAAGGTACCTACTGCTGTTACCTCTAAATAGTGACTATTTCCTTTCTCTGTTTAGATACCAAATTCCCCCCCCCCCCCCCCCTTCCCTACACTGTGAGTGTTTATAAACTTGAGCTAGAAATAGGGAGCTAAGAGTTTGTAAAAGGTTTTTCTTTTTTTTCCTGATTCAACTTACTGCATCTCGTGCGTGTACATGTGTATGCGTGTGTATAGCTGGCCTCTGGTACAAATTAAAGTAGCCACACAGAAGGACACATAAGGCACTTAGCCAGGATTAAGGATCTGTCCCCATTGTTTCCTTGGAGTGTTGGCTCCAACATCCTTTGACTCATTATATATTTAATAAAAAAAAAAATCCCAGCAACCCGGAATTAAAACTATTGTTGCTAGAAATTGAATGCGCAAAGAACATTAGAATGGGTGTCTAATATGTTACAATTACTTTTCAGGATACTATATTCTTTGATCTCACTGAGCTCAATGGGAAAATTCCCAGTGACGTCAGTAATACACGACTGGGTTTGTAGCCCTTACTCAGGGTAGGTTCCCGTTGAAATCAGTAGGTGTTGGTAGGCAGAGAAATCCCGCTGGAATGACAAAAAAAAAATTACCTTTCAAAGATTATCATCATCATGAGTAAAGTCCTAATGACTGTTGTTAAAAAACTGTGCCTTATTAAGTTTCCTGTAAAACAATGTGCTCTGAGGGGGAGGGCAAAGAAGCAGGGGGGGTAATTGTCATTCCGGTGAATCAGCTACTCTGGGAATTTCCAAAAGGTGCGGTTAGCTTGGAAGACTGTGGTGTCTGCTACATTTTTCCTTCCTAAGGCTAATCTTTGGAATTCAAATTAATTTACAACCACTTAGTTTTGAATCTAGAGTTAATATAGTTGATTAAGCCTTATTATTCTTAAGTTCAACAAAGGCACAAGATGATGGCAACAACTATATAAAAATGGAAGGTATTAAGAGGAATCTGTTTAGTACAAATTCTGAGATTTGCCAGACAGTTTAGCGCTCCTGATTTATCCAGCGGGAAGATGAGAATATCCAGATCATGAGTAGAAGACAACTCAACACATCTGCAACGTGAGGGTGTCGCCAGCAACAGGGAGAACACAAGGAGGGGACTCATCAGATGAACCCCTGCAGTGAACAATGCTCAGGAAAGGAAAATTTAAGGGAAGCAACCACATGGAAAGCATGCAAAGAGTAATCTGAAGTAGCTGAGAGTTTGCTGTGGCTTGTTCATCTCACAGGTGGGAAAGATTCAGAAAGAAAATGGCAGCATTTTTATTACTTTTGTGAATATCTTTAAGAAAGGAATCAACAGAACTGTTGCAGGAGGAACTTTTTATGCATTATCCCTGTATATTTGACTAAGAAGCTACTATTGTCAGCAGCCAAGAAATGTGGCAAATTCTTCCCAGCTGTATTATTGTATTATACTAATTTTTCCATTACAGAGGTGACTGTTGCTCCAAGCCAGAGGGTATAACGTAGCCAAGATTTGACTCTCTAGGCTCTGCCATGCACAATGCTAAGCACCTCTTGCATGTTGCTGACGTCTCCCCATGCTCTTGGACTTCCCTGGGAGTTGAAGGCACTCAGTACTGCCTGGGAGGAAGAGATCTGTGTGTGGCAGAAAATGTTAGCTTATTAGGAAAGTAAATGCAGATGATTTAGTGATGAGACTACTGTTTCTCATGCTGACCAGCATTGTTTCATTGTTTCCTTGTGTTCCCCCATCAGCTGCATCTATCTTGTGCCTGGTGGTGAGCGCAGACTGCAAGCTCTTTGGGGCAAGCCCCAGCCTTTGGCGTGGTGTTCCTACAGAGCAGCAGCCAGGTTCCTCGGTCACAGCAGTCGTAAACTCCTGCAATCACGCAACAGCTGCTTCCTTCCTTCACAGGATTGCTCTGCCTGTTTATGTCTGTCAAGCCTTTTAAAAAACCGTGCTGCTAGCAAGGGTTTTGGGATTGTTGGTGTTTTTTTTTTTGTTGTTTGTTTTGTTTTTTTTTTTAAATTGTTTTGAAGGCTCTTTTTAGTTAAAAAGTGTTTGCCACCACAGTTAAGACATGGACTGGATTAAAGTTCAAAACCCACTCACGTCAGCAAGTGGATGGAAATTGTTACCATCTGACAGCTGGTGGCCTGGAAGGAAAATGTAAAAGTCACTGCGTGAAGGATTGGTTCAGGGCAGTGCCATGAGAAGTGACATGGCTTTGTTTTGTATCCTGTGAGAGCAGCTCTCTGTTCTGCCCGAGTTTTGCTTAGGGAAAGTGGCCATGGAGACTAATGATACCTGCTGCACCTCCCTGGCTGCAGTGTCATGGCCTTACTGCATATTAAACCTGCTCAGGAGAAGCTATATCTTCCGTCACAAGTGACATGTGGCAGGACAATAGGGTGGCAGGCCTGGCTTGGAGCACCGAGACTTCTCTATTGCCTTTTAACCTCCTGAGCCCCTCTTCTAGGCCTTGTCCCATCAACTTCAACCAGGAAAGTGCTGAACTACTGAGAAAATGTTCTCATCTAGTCACCGATGTTTTCTTCAATAATGAACCAGAGTTATTATTTGATATAAGAACCCTGAAGAAGCCGGCTTTCAGAATGTCTCGTACTGACTAGTATGCAAACACCTGATAGACTCCATTACAGAGTACAGGATGGCAGAGTGCACAGTGCAAATGCACGTCTTCCAGCACCAGCAGTGCCAGCTGAAGAAATTACTGACTTGAGCCTACATATTTGCATCACCTTTTACGCTGTCAGCACTGGTTACTGCCTTCCCCAAACATACAAGCCAGCTAAAGACTTTCCAGTGCAGGTCAATCATAGTGATTTGCATTACCTTAAACAGATACATATATATCTTTTTTGCTAATGCAGGTTATTTTCTATGAAACAGTTCAAGGATTGAGGATAAGAGCATTTGAAGATACTGCCGGAGCCTCACTGGGCCAGTTACCTGTTACCTCCAGACAGAGCAGTTGCGCCAGGAAGGCATAAATGGGGCTCAGCGTCCTCCCACTGAGCTGCACAACTGCTAGGAGATGGAATCCAGAAGAACAACAAGAGTGCCAGTGAACTTCACTGCAAAACTCAAAGACTTGCTAAACGAAATCAGGAAAACAACCTTCAAGACAACAAACAGCAGTGACAACATCAGTTCTGAGCTAAAGCCTTTCGGGGATTGAAGAGGTCAAACAAATCATTGCCTGTGGCTTCTGAACTGCAGAGGATATGTTGAAATGTTCAAGAGTGAAGGTACAGACAGCCTGCTTACGTAACCAGGCAGATTACATGAAGTTAGAAAGCACATCCACGTATTTCAGGAAGTGTAATTTTCTTAGAGGAAAAGAGATGAATGAGATAACTGAGAAGAACTCTTCATCCCGGATGAACCCCAAAATAAAGTTCTTTGGAATCTAGGTCATCTTTTAGTGATAAGAAATACCATAGAATATTGGATTTGGTAACTGGCACGTAGGGCCACTGTTCTAACCTTGCTGTCCGCATTCTGCCTGCAACTGCCTACATGGTATGTTTACGTGACGCATATTTGAATGGAGAAAAGCAATCCCTCATTTCTGTATGCAATCTGATATTGAATCCTGTATATTCTGCATATATTCTGCAATAATTTTTTGTCTAATGAGACTGGCAAAAATCTTTGGCATTTCTTCTTTTGGATTTTAAATTATAAATCCATAATAAGCGCAAGTTAACCTTCTCTCTTTGTGCTTCCTTATCTTCTGCAAAACGTACTGTACTGTTTACAGATTTGTGTCAGTGTCAATCAGTGATGCTAGATAGGAAAGGAAGGTTTGTTAAAAAAAAGAAAGAAAGAAAGAAAAAAGACAATACTGATAACAGTTAGCAAAGCACATGATTTCTTCGTAGTGTGTGGTTTGTTTTGTGGTGGCTGAAGATCATTACTACCTACAGGCTGCCTGCTGTTCTCATGCATTTTTCCTAATGGGAAAAAAAAATTGTAGAAAAGCCAAGATTGATCTTAATAATCACCTGTGTCTCCAGAAGGCTGTAGAAGGGGACTATCTTCTTATCTGTGTGGTTTTTTCTTTCGGTCAGATATATGACATACCAGACAGAGAAAAGGGGTCTCCTCAGCTGTGCCTTCTTGGCAGTTAAAGAGGGAGTTAGCAACTTGATTCACTCATAAATCCACTTTGGATGATAGTTAAAGATAAGAAAACTGTCAGATCTGACTAGGTATGTTTCTAGTCCAGAGTTGTAGACAACATAGTATGCAAAATTAATTGCCATTTCTTGTTATTTGTGTATGTATGATGGTAAAGTTGAGGGGTAGTGATACCTTCACACTGATTGCAGAGCAGTGCCTGTGAGTATCTAACAACTGTGCTTCACAGAACAAAAACAGTACTGTGGGGGTTTGTGTCAGCACTGGCATGGGGAGTGACGGAGAAGTCTGCCATTTTGTTTTATACAAGTTGTTCCCTGAAGTAAGGGTCCATTGAGGGAAGGTGAGTAAAGCACTCCTCCATTACTAAGTGCACTGGTGCAAAATGAAAGCCCTTATCTCATTATTTTCTCCACTGATGTCTTGTCGCTGTATATAGTCCTTAGCGCAACAGGCATAGAGGCCACCTTCCCATTTCAAATATCCCACCTCCAGGCTAGGGAGCCATGCTCGCATGTTTGTTTTCTCTTCTTCCCTCCCCCTTTTACGAAATCAAAGGTTGGGAAGGGTTGAGTTCATTTGCTAAAGTTGATGAAGACTGGAGGTATCCGCAGCTGGGAATAGTGGTGGGGGGCCTTGACTTGAATTTCCTTTATAAAAGAGGATCCACTTTTTCTTACACTATTGCCAACTCATGGCTAGGAACAGAGTGGGGAATGCATAACCCTGATCTGCTGGCCATGTTTTTTTGTAGAGGAGAGAGTTTTCAAGTATTTCCTTAAAAGTTGCTGAGAGGAGGGACACAGAAGACACAGCAAAAAAAAAAGACTCCTATCGATACCAAGGAAGCATAACATAGATAAGCTCACAGCTGTTACCATTGAGTGCGTGGGCATCTGGAAGAATTTGTTGCTGACAGTGGAGGGATTTGGAAGGCCTCTGTGGTTGGTTGGTGGCTTACCAGGATGTTGCTGACCTCTCTCTTGCTCTTCATATTGGTTCAAGCACCTCACTCATGCATTTGTGATCTCGAGACATATTTTTTTTTAATTTCTATTTTTACAAAAGGGATGTGATGCATACATACAAGATAACATTATTAACTTTTATTTTAAAAAAAGGGATTAAGGCAACTTCATAAATGATGAAGATAATAGAGTGTCACTAATGTTCTTAATTACAGTGAATACCACAGGAGGATCCCCTGTGCAGAGTTCATTTTCTTTTGTTGTTAAATGAGTCCCAATGCTAGTTATTGTTAAACTGTGGGAATCAACATGACCTGCTGGCAAAATAGGCAGTCTGCAATTTCTGCGTAGCCTTTTTGCCCATTTTTATAAGCTCTTGTGCTTACCTAATTCTGCTTTCTTCCACCATTCAAAAAGTGAAGAGAATTCTACCCCACTGTTCAAAGAACTCTTGATATACATCTGGAAAGGGCTGTAGATGTGCAAACAAGGTTGTTGTTGTTGTTGTCACAGAGGTAGTAGGTGTTAACCACAGTCCAAATTAGTATTTTAATTCTTTGGAAAAAATTTGGCTTACTCTTTCAAAGAAAACATCATCTTTTCTAAGTATTTCTATTATTCCTGGTCAGGCTGGAAATTCTTCAGCCGGGAACACTGTGTTCTCTTCAGAAAGTCAAAAGAGCAGTGACTATTAGGGGTATTTTCTAATGCCTTTGTACACTGGAAATGAGAGATACCCTTCAGCAAAGCCACAGCTCCTCTCCCTGTGTGCCTTTCTTGGCAAGTCACTTCCTTCTCAGTGCTTTCAGAGGATGGGGTGTGTGAGCTGAGTCTGATGTGCTCACATCAAGCACCAGCACTGGAACTTCCATCGAAACACAAGCACTATCTGGGCATGTGCACGCAGTCCCAGAAACAAACAGGGATTACTGCATCAGTAACAATGAACTATGCAGTTTTTGGAACTCTGTCATGACCTACTTCTATCCCAAGACTGTTGTTGCACTCTGCTTCATCCCTAACAAAATTCGGTGCCACATATGAAACTAGTGTACTGTATGATCTTGATACTGCTTAGTGTTGGATTTTGAATTGAGTTTTACTCCTGCAACAAATTTCAGGAAGGAGTCAGAAATATGGTAAAAATGTAAATAAAAAGGTAGAATTAGAACTCTCTACACCTCCCACTGCTTCATTAACTGGCTCAGCAAGATAGGAATAATTGAGGTGTCTCAGTGTCATTTAATTTCTCTGCTAAGTCAAAGGCATTCGTACTGCAGTCCTGCACAGTGCTGTAATCCATTAACCACTAAATCTATTGGTCCATCAGTTCTGTCTGATAAATCTATCAGTGTCCTCATGAGCTAGAGAGGAATGAAGATTGACTGGGATAACCCTAACATCTGATTCTACATTGGTAATGATGCTCATATCACAGACATCAGGGTTTCCAGGGGTCAAATTCAGGACACAAATGTTTTCCTCAATGTAGAAGTTGGGTAGGTGTATCTGGGAGCTTACGGTGCAGGTAGAGAAGAGGGAAAGAAGTCTTTCCTGTGCAGCACCAGTGACTGGTTGTTGGCAGTAACTGGGGAAGAAGTTACTCTTTAGAAGAAGAAAGGGGTTTCTTTCCCCTTAGCAGAAGTTTCATCTTCCCCTTTAGCACGTGGCACAGGCTGTTTGCTAGGATCCTGAGAGTTCTTGGACACTGGTGACACCTTGGTATTTCTTGTCCTGAGCTTAGGGCATGCAACCCTTAAGAGAACAGAATGCTTCAAGAAGTCATTTTGCTTATTGACTTATATCTATTACAGAAATATATAACTGTACCACAGAGACTGAATAGAGGATTTTGTCAGTCCTCTGGGCTCTGGTGAAAAATAAAAGTGCAACAGAGTGTAATAGTAGACGTGCTACCCTGTGTTATTCCAATCCACACATCCTTAAAGGAGGCTTCCTGAGTAGTCACAAAAGTGACAATCACATACCCATGTATATGGCAAAAATAGTAAATGATGAAAAGGCAGGCATGCTTAAAGGGAGGATAGTAAGAATTATTGGGAAATCTAGTATTTCGATTAGTGTGTTTTTGTAGACAAAAACAGGAGCTATACTTTTGAACCTTGGACCTAGCTTAATTAATGTTTTACTGTACATTTAGAAAGTGATAATTCCATTAAAGAGAGACTAATTTGGTCAGTCAATATTCATAACAACCAACACAGAATTGACACAACTCTGTGCTCACAGTGTAAAACCTAGCTGATGGCTTCAACAGTAGGCAATTGACCAAACGAGAGCAGGAGGGTGCCATGACCAAGCTTCCAAGTTTTCAGTAGTAGTAATGGCTGAGTTTCATTCACATATTTTCTGTTGCCTTGGTCATCTCCTTTAATAGAAGGAGCTGCATGAGGAAATATACTCTGAAAGTACTGTGAATAGCTGTTTGTGGTTATCTCACCTCATCATCCCCTACTGGAAGAGTCACTCAGCCAGAGGATATGAAATTAATTTTAATTTTAAAGCACATGGACCTGTGACCACATGACTGGAGCAGCTGGCTTTCACATAACCTGACAGCAACCCTACCTTGGCCCACCAGCGGGTTGCTCTCTTCTCCCGCTGCCAATGGAGAGTCCTTTCAGCCCAGCTGAGAGGACTACATCACCCACAGTTGTATACTGCTAACATAGAGAAATTTATCCAGTTAAGACTATGTTCCAACTATGGAGCAACCTGTCCCTACCTTTAGGATGAGTGCCAATTTATAACAGTTATAGCCCTGTACTGCTAGGCTGCGAAACCACAGATCTTGTATGCTCCAAAGAATCAAGAGTAGGTGGAACATGAAAACACAAACTCCGTGTCTTCATGTTGCTTTCGCTCCTGTCTTTTTAGGCAGTGAAAGGAGTATCTAAAGATCCATGAAAGGGTGGATCTGATGATCTATCAAGAACAAACAGCACTGCTGGCAGTATGCACTTTTTATGAGTGTACCACAAGAACCAGCCAAAGGGTGATTTCTACTCTCATTCATATCAGGTTGGCCACATACACCCTGTTGGTAGTGAGGAAACCTCCTGCTTTCTTTCTGGCCCTGGGGCAGCCCCAGCATGTAGGAGTGGTGAGAGAATTACGACTTTGTTGTTGCTGCAACAGTTTTCATTAGGACAGGTGCATGTTGTATGCTTAGAAAGAAAAGGCTGTATCTACAGTAGCCTGCAAGGCTGCACTGGAAGTCAGATTGGTGAGGCATTTCCAGAGGCTGGTGGGGTGAGAGGCTCAAAAGGAGACAGCCTGGCTCTGGCATCCTGGAGCTCCTGCAGCTTGATTGTACTGTAAGGACATCTATGCATTCCCCCTTGCCATGACCCCGGGCACACAGCCACACCATTTCCAGTCTGCAGTGAGCCCAGCTTCCCCTCCTGAGCTACTCTCTGAGAGCAGCTGCTCTTGCAGTAACATCACTGCCCTGGGACTGCCCAGCCCTCTGCTACTAGAGACTCATCCATGGCTCAGCCTCAGTCAGCTCTCCTGATTTATTCTCCCTACTTCTGCCATGAACATTAGTGTAACATTAATAAAACTTCTATTTCCACTCAGTTCTGTGTTGTTGTGAACTGCATTTCTCTGGTAGATACTTGTTTTGGCAATCACAGTGATGAAACACATTTACCGACTGTAGCAGTTACAGGAATTCTAAATAAATATCTGTCTTTGTTTGATTTCAGTAAATCAGGACATTTCACTAGCACCATACTAATAGGGATGTGGGGAATACTATGTGACTTTGAAATAATTCTTGAAGCAATTCATTCTTGCATCAGGGCAAAAATCCCTTCAATTTGGGCTATTCCCAGAAGATAAGGGATGATCTCTCTAAACTAGAGGTTGGTTTGCTTCTTTGTTTATTTGTTTGTTTTAAATACAGATTTTGCTCCAGGTTTTATATCAGTTTTGTTTTGCAACTTCAATGTGTAAAAATATGTAATTGCAGATTTCCACCAAATATAAGTGGTACTATTTATAGTAGTTGCCCATCCTAACTTCCAGGGATGTGTATCTACTTAGTTTCCAACTCCCAAAGGTACCAGTACTGCTGGTGGGATCAATAGCACCTTATCACTCCCCAGAAAAACACACAGACATTGTATACATTTTAAATGAATTTGGTTTTTTTGTAATGATCTTCCCTTGGCTTCCTTTTTGAATGTACTTTTTATGTATTTCCAGATGATAGGAAGACGCTGTCCAGAGTTATACCTTGCTAACTCTTTCCAGCTGAATGGGGAGGAATACATGTGTTTGAGAATTAGGGAGGATATGAAGAGGACTGCGAACTGGTGAAAACGTAGGTAAAATTTTCCCTTTAAAAAGCATTGCTCTCATTGTTTGTGCTTCTTCCTGCAGTGATATGATGGATATTGATTTTATTCAATGTAGTTGTGGTTTTATTGATTTTATTTGATGTGGTTATTCTTATTTTTCTTTTGTATTACTTAAAAAGTGATTTCAAATTACAGTTCAAATGTAGAAAAGCTATCTAGTTGTGAAACATTGTTTGGCAATGACTACCATTTTCATAAATTGAGGCATTTCATTGATTTCATACATCTGAAATCCAGGGACTGGTTTCTGAGAAATTGTTTCCCCAGTGCTCTCACTTTGATGGAAAGGGTCTATTGTTTTGGGGGCATGCCTGAACACACAACATACCAATTTCTGGGACAACTCTACCACTCAAATGAGATATAAAAGGCAGAGTGTCAGCTATGGCTGTGGAGAAGCAGAACATAGCTAAAGGACCCAGATTTTGCCAGGATTCATCTGGATAAATTGATTTTGCATTGAGCCGCTGCAAAAAAAGCAATGACATCAATGACATCAAACTCCTTTACATGTACCTGTGATATGGAGCATTTCTTAAATCTGCCTATGGAAAATTGTCCCCTAAAGTCTTCTCAAAAGTAGCTTACTGAATTATGTAATTCTTTCAGGACAATCATGATTCATAATGGTACTGAATATGGGCTTTATTATGTTTCTTTTATGTATGGGTAGCTACTGCTGAGATCTTTGAGGATCCTTCTGTGAGAAAAGTCCTGAGGACCCTGCTGAAAAGTTGCATGTTTTAGGGTTGCAAATGGTGCATATTAATAGGAAAATTCAATTTATTTTTCTCTTCATCCTTCAATAGCACGTGAAGAAAACAACATGGTCTAAACCTAAGCACAGAATTCATGCTGGCCAGCAACCCACTGTTGCGCCACACACAAAATTCCCATTGAGGTCAGTGGAAGTGCCCTGAGCGGAGTGGCTCTTGGACTGAGCCCGTTTTTGTGTGCGTGTATATGAGTGTGTGTGTGTGTGTGTGTGTGTATTGAGTAATAATTTTCCACACCAGAAAAAAAAAAAGAAACCCTAAAACTTTGTTGTCATGCTATCTTACAAGGAAGCTAACTTCACCCACACAGAGTTGAAAGCACATACCACTCTGTTACAGCACATAAACACTGTTATCACGCTAGTTGCAGAAAGAGCACTGTCACTGGGACATTTTATAGGCATGGGCTTTTATAGTATTCAGCAAACTATTGAAAATTAAAATGTAATTAGTGTAGCAAAACAATAGTTTGCATCTTTTAATTACTGCTCCATTTTTTTTGACAGAATGTTTTAATTATTGTTTTTTCTTCTGTTCTGTTTTTATTGATTTTGTGCCAGTTCAATTGTGTTACCAAGACCTCCCAGTACTCAATGAATTTACCTCAGGGGATTCTGCCTTCTTCATTGTTTTAAAATAAACCAGATCTCCAACTACCTACAAAACAAAATTAGAAGTGAAGGAGGAAAAAAAGAAAGGCAGAAAGAATGGGAGAAAGGAGGAAAGAGAGGCACGGAGGGAAGCTGGGAAGTTGAGGGAGTAGAAGGAAGGATGGAAGGAAGGAGAAAAAGAAAGATAAAGAAAAAAGAAGGAAGGAAAGAAAGGGAGTAATGGATAAAGATGTAGAGAAAAAAGACAAGAAAAAAGAGAAAGAAAGAAAAAGAGAAAGGAAGGAAGGAAGAAGGGAAGGAGGGAAGGAAGGAAGGAAGGAAGGAAGGAAGGAAGGAAGGAAGGAAGGAAGGAAGGAAGGAAGGAAAAGAAACAAAGAAAGAAGAAAGAAAGAGAAGGAGAAAGGAAAGCAAGGAAGAGAAGGAGGAAGGAAGTGAAAGAGAGGAAAGAAAGGGGCGGGAAAGAAAGGGAGGAAAAGAGAAAATGATTATCTGCTGGTGCTATGTGCCTGATTTTTCTTATCCATATGTAAGTATGTATCTGTTATCTAGCTATATTATCAGACTTGTTTTCAATTAATTTTGTTAAAAATGTTGCTGTGATTTATTGCAAAGTAGTAGCAAAACTCAACTCATGAAGACATAATGTTGATAAAAATGTAAATGTTAAAATCCCCCACTTTGATAACTTCAGTATAGTCCTTTGGGGAAGAAAATACTTGTCCTGATAGGCTACGTTATGGTAGTACTAACTGCTATTCTCTGTGGGTGTGCATGCACTCAATTTATTGCAGCTTTTCAGCTGTCAAAAAAGTGCAAAGTAAGCGGGAAATGACACAGAGCACTGATTTAGAACACTTTCATCTCTATATGGTCTGTTTTCATTAGCGATCAAGAGAGAGGAAAGTAGTGGTTAAGCGCTATCTATACTACAAAGCAAATGCTGTGGAGGCTATACAGCACATGGTCTTTTGAATGACTGTGTACCTCTAACTAGAAACAAACAAACACACAAAGCACTGTATTTATTTGAGGGACTTTAATAGCTCCTTTGCAGCCATCTTTGTACATAACAGGAAGCAAACCATTCTGATTTCCAATGTGCTTTATCCTAAACTATTTTCAGCCAAGGGGTTAGTCACCATGTATTTTATATTTTTACTTATTACATATTTGAAAAATCCAACAAACACTTACTTCTTGCACGCTTGAGCCATTGTGAAGCAGGGCATTATTTATGTACTATGCTAATATTTGATTACTTAATATAATTCAGAGAGTTAAAGAACAAGACAGGCAAACCCAAGAAGACTGACTTTGCATTTTCAATATCAAGATCCCTTAGGAGCCAGGATTTTCAGAGCAAAGCTTTTTTTCTTCTGCTTCCAGAAAGATGTGGTCATACCATTCAGACATAATGCTGGTGGATGCGAGGGGATGGGAGGTGGTGGATGAAAGCCCAGATGAACTAGCTGAGAACCTGATGAATTTGGGAGGGTTACCGCCATGTCTCTCCTGGGGTTTTGTAGTTTTGTTTCCTTCCTTTAATGAAACATCTGGTGGCCCTTCCTCATGGAGGGTGGCCTCCAATTACCACTCTCTGAGTTAGCAAAGGTCTCCTTTGCAACCTCTGCTCTTACAGTATCAGGTCTCTTACAGTATAAGGTGGGTCTGGGACCATCTAGTAAGCACAACCCCTCCATTTTTCAGAAATAATTAAAATCGATCTTTGTCAGCCAACACTTTTCTCCATGCTGCATTGCCCTTCCTGGACTTTCCACACAAATATTTGAGGAGAAACAGTCCACTAAATTTTGCCCAGGAGCTGAGAAAAACACTATGACAGGCAGCACAAGGTAGCAGAAAGATGTGTACCAGAATCATAGGAGGGCTGAGGTGGGAAGGGACCATCTGGTCCAACCCTTGCTCAAGCACCTATGGCCATTACCCAGGATCATGTCAGACTTCTGAAGATCTTCCCCATGCCTGTCTTCGGTCACTCCCACGGTGAAAATGTGTTTTCCCATTCAGATAGAGCATCCCATGTATCAGTCTGTGCCCAGTGCAGCTTGTTCTATCAGTTAAGGAGAATGTAACTATCTGTGGTGAACCAAGCAGGTGAAAGCTAATTTAAGTACTTTGTTCTAGCATTTAGCTGCAGTGTGTAGCACAGAACAGTCCTTGGCAAAATCTTTGGTTCATTTCAGGGAAAGAAATTGCGAGTCTGGCAGTTCACACTGAAATGTCCTCATCACTGTCAGCCACTCATGGATGTAGTGTTTGGCACTGGACATGCCTTTAATTCCAAAGGTATGAAATATTACCTTCAGGCAACTCAGCAGGCATTTTCTTTCCGGAATTTAGCCTTCATATCCACAAATAGCAGCAATACCACACAAGTCTTTAAAATTAGATAATGGGTAGGACCTGCTGCTTTTAATTCTCTTTTAACCTTTGCTGAGCTGCTGTTCTTTCAGTTGCTATTTAATTTCCCTCCAGTGTTATCAGCGGTTGTGCATATTTTTTGTCTATTTGCTTCTTCTCACCTGAATGGTGGAAGACAAAAACTGTGTCACAGCGATGCACCAGCCCTGGTGATGTCATGGTCATGTCACTGTGGGCATTAGCCCTGGCAGTGCTGTGGCTTTGTCACAGTGAGCAGAATGCTGGCGGTGGCCTGTGTCACGTGGGAGGTCACAGATGTGTCACCTGGCTGTCGAGGAGGCGTGGGATGGACAGTCTTGGTGTGAGGCTGAGAGGCTGCCTGGGCAACAGAAAGTGGATGCTCCAGCAGTTGATTCACCTGTCTTTGGCAGCCACGAGAACACAAGCAAGGTTGTGTCACAGCACAACCCTGTCCCCTCCCTCCTTCACCACTGTGATGGAAAGCATTACATTTTTCTACAGTGATGTTCACCGAGGGATAAAGAAATACACCCATTAGTCTGTACCCTGCCATGGACCTACAGGCTGCTGGAAGATCCCCACAGCCATGGACAAAGGGATCTCCACAACACTCTCCTTCTCTGTGTGTAACCTCCTTACAAACTTATGAGGGAAAACTGATATTTACCTCATCAAGAAGACGAAGTCTAAACTTCATCAGCATTATTTGTAATAAATAAATATTTAAATAAACTTAATCAGCATTAAACATATGTGATGAGAGCCACTATGAGCTACATACTAGTACTAAAATATCTCTTAGCTGTTTCCTGCTGATTTCCTAGATGTTTGTTCTCCCAGAGAGAGCAATGGAAATTTATTAATATCCATTGTTCAGCCCTGAGGACATATTTACATTTCCCGTATGTTGTATACATAAAATATTAAAGTATAAACTTAGAGGCTGCTTCTGCACATGTCTGGAGAGAATCTCTTTGTGAAGAACTCACTACACCTAACTCTAGACATTTGTAATATAGAAGTCTATACCTGAGACTCCTAGACTCCCTTTAGAGTCAGTGGAAAAAAATACGCACAGGAGATGATTCATCTGACCTATTTCAGATGTCTACGTGAGGACAAGATTAACCGTGCCCTAGAAGTATCTATTTCCACTTTATTGGCTGTGTAGAACTTGCTGCACTGCAAATATCTCATGTTGGATGCAGTGAATCTGCCTCTTAATGCAAAGAGAATTATCCTCAGCAATCCCACACTGTTATCTGCTGTTGCTCCTCAGCAATACCAAGTGTTTAGAACCACCATGAAGCTCAAAAGTTGTAGATGTTTGTCTCAGCAGCAGTAGTGATGTTGACTGGATTTCTTTCCATACATGACACCAGCTCCCATCTTCCCCAATGACCTGAGATATGAGTGCTGTTGGTGTGGAGCTTCATGTAGGACAGGTCTTCTACAGCAGAGGAAGAAGGAGCAGATCCTCAGCTGCCAGCCATGCAGGGTTGTGTACCGCCTTTGGATCTATATATCAGCCCTCCTCAAGCTATGACAGTGCACTGACAAGTTTATCTCCCTTCTCCCTTCAGTTCACAGCCCCAGAGATTGTAGCTTTAATGTTTGCCATGCTGCTATCACAGAATCATAAGGGCTGGAAGGAGCCTCTGGAGAAAGTCCAACCCCTTGCTAAAACACGTTCCCTAGGGTAGATTGCAGAGGAAAGCGTCCAGGTGGGTTTTGAATACCTCCAGAGAAGAAAACTCCACTATCTCTCTAGGCAACCCATTCCAGCAGTCTGCCACTCTCAAAGCAAAGAATTTTTTCCTCATGTCTGTATGGAACTTCCTGTGTTCAGGTTTGTGCCCATTGCCCCTTGTTCTGTCTCTGGACAACACCAAAAAGAGCCTGGCCCCATCCACTTGACTCCTGCCCTTTAGATATTTACGAGCATTGATAAGATCCCTCCTCAGTCTTCTCCAGGCTGAACAGTCCCATTTCTTTCAGCCTTTCCCCACAGGGGAGATGCTGCAGGCCCCTCATCAACTTTGTGGTCCTCCACTGGACATAGTCCAGAAGTTCCCTGTCTTTCCTGAACTGGAGAGCCCAGAACTGGACACTACTCCAGATGTGGCCTCACCAGGGCAGAGCAGAGGGGGAAGGGAACCTTGTATTTTGCCTTCCATGCCTCAGTCTGCTGGGACCATGAACTCCCTGGGAAGCAAGAACATATATTGCTGTCATGAGGTACTTCTGAAGAGTACAAAGGAGGTGTTTGTACACATGCAGTCCCTGCACCAATAGCTTTCGTGCTAAGAAGTCAGAAAAGGTTGGATAGAAGAAGTCACCACATGCCAGTGTTTCAGCATCAGCTTTCAAGTATGAGAAGGATAAAACTGCAGTGAGGGAGGAAAGAAGAAAGAAGGCTAGAAATAATCTGTCATGTATCATTTTTTTATACCAGACCCAGCCATGCTCAGCAGAGCACTAACAAGTGTTCACCAGTATTAAGCCTTACAATACTGTGTTTGTTTACATATCGTTAGCAAGACAGCCCAAGTGGTTCCCTCCAACAAAGTGTGGTGTTTCTGGCTTGAGATTTACTCAGCCAGCTCAGCTCAGCTTTGATGTTTATTTACATGTACAATATTGTGAAATTGTTATGCTGCGAACAGAGGTACTGTGGGACATTAATCTGCCCAATACCATTGCCATAAGTAGGCTCTGACCCTGTGGTCTGCATCAGATGGGCAGTTCCTTGTGCTGGGGCAAAACATGATACAGGCTGGAGGTCTTACACAAGTGGCACAGCGAGGATGAGCTTACATTTCCGATTGCGATTTCCCAAACATTTGTTTGTTGTTCTCTTTCCCAGAGAACTGTGTTTGGCAATCCATGGACCAACACACCAGGACTCCCACAGATAGTGTGATAGTGGCCAGGCTCTTTTAAGGGAGAAATGGAATAAGCAGTGTAGAGTACTCCCCCTTCCCCAGATGCTTCAGCGGAGTCATCTTTCCTCTCAGGAGGCCTGGCAGCCCGCTGGCCTTGCCAGCAGCCAGGTGAGGCACTACTGGCTTAGGAAAGACAAGCACTGCATTTCTGTCCCGTGCAGCATTCCCAGTATAGATTGTGTCAGCAACATCTCAGCACAGTAAAACTTGGGGTAAATACCTCCTGGAGACAGAGGAAATGAGTTGCAGCTCCGGAATAATTGTTTCAGGCTATCTGCTGATTCAGGAAATCATATCTACATCTGACAAAGGCTGTTCACATCTCCAAAGTATGTTATTGGCCAGTAAAAGGAAGAGAATAATTCAAAAACAAGCCTGAGCCTGGTATAATCAGATGGTTCTGAAGCTGGAGCCACAAACAAGAGCAACTTGCTTAAATGCAGCCCGTTTCCTCTTCTCATGAAATTAGCCATATCTTTGCTATATTTCGGTAAAACTTACATGTGTTTCTCAATGCACCTCTGCAGTCTCCTGCATCTTTTCATTTACCTCCACTTATTCCTATGTCTCTGGTCCTTCATATTTTCTAGAGAGAGTGCCTGAAGTTTGGGAAATATTGGAATAAAGTAAACTGGGTTTTGTATAATGCTTATTCTTGTCACGTGTGTTTTTCCCTTCACCAAGTTTACAAAGACCAGATCAGGATTAAAAGATTTAGCGTCACATTCCTAAAAGCAGTGCAAAATCTTCCACCTAAATTAGTTGGCAAGTTATGTTTGGATATCATGAACATAAAAATACATTTTAAAATATGAATCAATTCGCAATCAGCTCAGGTAAAGTATAGAATCTTGGTAGCAATACAGGTGCTTCTCAAGTTCCTTCAATTTATTGGAAACAAAAGAGACATAAACTCTGAGCAGGCAGAATACTTTCAGACGAAGAGCCTGTCCTTTTTTGAATTCACCTTATATGGACACTGTCATGACATTCAAATATAGATATGGAATATTTAGGGTAAAGAGGAAAGAAATTATGAGCAAATATCGACTTCTAAAACTGAAGAGGGATATAGACTGAAATCTGCGATTCTGAACTGTAGTATGGTTAGGTTGTGGTTGGACTTGATGATCTTGAAGGTCTTTTCCAACCTGAGCAATTCTATGATTCTATGATTCTATGTACATTCATTTAAAATGAATGAATGCATTACATGTTCTATTAGTAACTTAGCAAGAATCTTGCATGTGCAAGTGTCATTTCCACTGTTCACTACCAACATATTTCACAGCATTTCCATACTGTACAGACAGCATTGCTGCTTGTGCCCCATAGGAAGCAGGGGTTGAGCCTGCGCTCACAACCCAGCACTGCCTACAGAAGTTGGACTCCAGGCTGCTGCAGAAACTTGAGAAATCTTCTTTAAGGCATTGGAGCTCCTTAAATTCCGAAAAAGTACAGTCACAGACAGCCTGAAGTGCAGCAAGAAGTTGGCCATGACCTGGAGCCTATCTGAGTCTCACAGCATCCTTAGCACCACTGGGTGCTCTGGAGTCCCTAGGAAGATGCAGACTGCCAGGAGCTCTGCCTTTTTTTCCTCATGTATTTGCATGTGGCTGTAGTTTAAACCTTTGATTGAAACAATCAACTTGTCCAGGGCTGAGGTGTGATGATCTGTCTCCACAAAAAGCCCCAGAACTTCAAAGGGATGGCTGACATGGGTCAATCACTCATGGACCCAAAATCTTAAAAATAATTGGCTGCCCCTTTTTTCTCCTTGTTTCGCACAGAGAAGGCAGAAGTCAAGGAGCAGGGTGGGTCACGCTGAGGACCACATCTGTGGAGAGGAGGGCAGGTTTCTTCTGAGGGTTCGGAGGGACAAGGGGAGCTCTTCAGGCTGAAGGATGGTGCTGTCTCAGGAGCAGGCAGGTTACAAAGCACACATGGGTAAAGTCGGGCTGGAGTGGTTTCCAACCACAGTGCCCCAGGGCAGCTTCCTGCCAGGGCCCAGAGCCTGTGAGGTGGAGATCTTCAGTCAGGCACTGCCAGCTGTCCCCAGAGGCATTTTGCTGTCACCTACACTGCACCCATACAAAGCACCTGAACCTGAGTTTCACCACATGCAATTTTCACAGCAAATTATCTAGAGCATCCAGCATCATGTTTATGCCATTTAATGAGACTGAGCCAGCTTTCTGCTGGCTGCAAGAGCATAGATGATGCCAAGTCTGCAGCCTGCTGATAAAATGCTGAGCCATCAAAAAATGTTACCACAATTAGACTGATGCCCTACAGCTGTATTTACTGCACTGCTGAAATACAGCTTTGGTCTAAGAGAACCCCAAGCTTCCTGATCATTCAGCAGGGAACAATATGCATTTCTGGAAAGCTGTTCTCATCCTAAGAGAAGTTTCTGAGGAAGGGGAGTTAAAATGTCTCCTGAAATCACTTCTTCTATATTATTGCATACAAAGATGCCCCCAGGTGTTCAGTCCAGCCTGGAACAGCCAGCTTTCAGGCAGCTGAAGATTGCTGAGGTGGGGTCCCCTGAAATGCTTAACAACACTAGGCAAATGCAGTAGGTTATGGGGCAGTCTTTATATCGGGCTCAGAGGATTTGATTTTCATTGCTACCAGATTCTTGGGCAACCACTGAAGACAGTCATAACCAAGCACATCAGCATGCATTACCCTCCTGATATGGAAAGATTTTATTTTTTTCACTTTAAACTATCAATTTGGACTTATTTTCAGTCTTCTGTTACTAGTGGGATTTGTAAAGATTGTTTTCAAAGCAAGTAATGAGGAAAACAGTCCTTGCCAGTATCCCTTGGGAGTGGTTGACATGAATTATTCTGTTCATGTGCAAATTAAGTAGCCACTGTTCCTCTGTACACTGAACATCTTCTGTGTTCAGCATCACACATGAAACATGTGAGTACAGGTTGTATAACCCAATATCCTATATGTATATATTAATTCTGCTGAGTGCACAGCAGAAATTGTTATTAAGGAGAGAGAAACTGGCAGCAGTCTCAGCCCTTGCTTGGATCCATTTTCAATAACTCGAAGCTTGTCAAGATCTGTTTTCAACTCACAGGGTGATTTGAGAGCACTTAAAATGCCTCCTTTGCCATCTATTCTGTGGGTTTCACAGCTTGTTTTTACTCTGACTGCAACAGGGTGCCAGTATCAAGACAGCTTGTCTCCTTTTTCTGAGTTGTGGGGCAGGAATTTGAGTGGGTGAGGCCTGAGGAGCCGTTTAGGCTTACAGTTTTGAAACTTCGTCTTCTTTAGATCTTGACTTTTCCCTTCATGTGTTTCCATTCACACCTGAATCATTCATTATACTGGCAAGCTGGGAAGATCCCTCTCTTCTTCAAGGTAACCACACATTTCTGAAGTAAATTATAGGTTTGGAGATTATAGAAATTTGTCGTCTAGGCACACACCCTGGCTCCTTTCCTTTTCCAAAGCATGTAATAATGATTTGTTTTTCTTTTTTTCCACACAGTTAATGTATACCTAATGTGGGAACAGTTGTTTTCTTTGTTTTGATGGAACATTAAAGCAGGCTGTGTAACGAGGGAGGAAGTCGAAGAAGTGGCATTTTACTTTTAAATGCAGCTTTGAAAATAAGTGGCAAGTCAAGTGACGGTGCTGCATTGCTGTAATCCCCTTTGTGATTTTCTGCTGGACTGTCTGTTTAGGCATGGATTAAACATGGAACAAAAGCTCAAAAGACCCTTTTGAATCTTGAGCTTGAATGCTCATGTCCAAGTTCAGATCTCCTTTCCCACTCTGTGATGTTTTCAGCCCAAGTTCTGTGTCCACTCCAGGAAAGGACAAAACAGCCATTGCCAAGTTATTTTGACTCAAAGCAATGGCAAAAATAGCAGACTGGCCTCTTCTATGGTAGTGAAGCCATGAAATGTATTCTGCCACTCAAACACAGTACGGGTGGCTTCTGGTGGGACAGGAGGGTGAAAGCATGACGCTTGGTTGGGAAATACTCATGTTCATGGTTATCACACTCTTATAAGACTCTCCCAGTCTTTAGTGTCTCATACACAAAGAAATGGAAACGGTCCACCCCACTAATTTAAGTACAATACAAAGCCAAGCACCCACTGTAGACACTTTGATATTAGATGAGCTGTTGGATTGCTAGATAATGAGAAATTGGGGTGTAGTGCAAAGAGTACTAGATCTAGAGAAAATAATCTGTGCTTGCTAGTAAGTCTTGCTCTTAGTCTCTTGCAAGCCACAGCAGAAAGCATTGGTCTGCCAGATCTCTCACTCTTGTCTGCCAAACCTGGCCTCACCACATAGGAGTGATACGTAAAGGATGAGGGCCAGGGCACAGAGAGAGGGAAATGAAATGTGAGACTGAGGAGAATCTTTGACACAGAAAATTTCTGAGGAAAAGTTTTGCTTCATTTTGTTCTCCATAGAAGAATAAAAACAAAAAATGAGTAAAAGGAGTGGAAAAGTGAAAGGAAGACTCGAAGTCACATATAGAAAAAAGTAGTTCTCTTTTACATTTTTTTTCTTATCAAATTTACTGAGTAGATAAAAGTTTCTAGGCATAGTTTTATTTGAGAAACTGATTGTCTGTAAGAAAAAAAAAAGAGCAAATTTAAAGACATTACATGTCTTGTTGGAAAAGTGTTTTGGAAAACAGTGAATGGGCTGAAATTAAAAAAGGCAACTGAAACAGGCAGAAAATAAGTCCGTGACCATTACATTCAAGAAAAAAGACACTGCCATATCTCATGCTGAAAATCAGGTATGTGAGCCCCAGCCTCTGCAGCTATGATTCTGGAAACCTCAGACTGTGAAACCTGGGATTAAGGGAAACTCTGAATCCACCAGCAGCAAGAGGTTTGCCATTTCTCTCCTTGTTAGTCCCCAGCCTTTGTTACAACAAAATTAAATGGGCTATTTGAAACCCAGAGGTAAAAGAACATACAGCATAAGGCATACTTCTTTTCTTTACTTCAGCAAGTTATTATTTCAAATCCTTTATTCCAGAAAATGGACCTTCTAATCCTTCCTTTGGAGCATCTGTGATGACCTAGATGCGTTTGCTAATTGCTGTGTAATGGACTGAATGTATTTATTAGGTTAAGCTCATTTAACAGTGGTGAAATAAAGGTTTTATTAAAGTTTGTTATACCCAAGGATGAAAATTGCAGCCCTTTTTTCCCCCGCTCTCTCTACAGTGATAAATTCCAGAAAATACATGCTGGTTCCCTCCAGTATGAGCCATCCACAGATGCATGTTTTCTTTCTATAACCAGCTGTAGCTAATTGCATCAGTGCCGCCTCTACTGCTGCACATGAAAAAGAAACCTGTAATTTATTGCAACAGACCATACTATTTCTGCTGTACATCTTGCCCATTCTGTCATCCCAGTGAAGGGATTTCTCATGGCAAATTGGCAGTTCAGAAGTGGAAAACAACCTTGCTTAGAAGAAAGCTTTCAAAAACACCTCCATATGTTCTATCCAGATATTGATAAAAGAACAAACAGAAAACATATTGTTTATCTGTAGGACCATGATTTCCCATCAGCTAAAGATACACTGAGTCAAATTCATACCTCATGTACCTTTGTTGTAGCCAGCAGAAGTACAGCACGCAGGATAATAGCCCATTCATTTTATTATTGCTTGAATAGCATCATGGTACCTTTGAAAACATACATAGGTGAGGTGATGCAAATTAGTGTCAAAAACAGTGGAGCTATGCCAGTTTATACCAGCGAAAGATCTGGCTCCAGTCTCTGCCTCAGGGAACTTATGAATCATAATGTAATTCTAAGTAGTGTACTGGCAGTAAAATTCAATCCTGTCTTTAATAGCAGTGAGGCAGGAGAAGGCGAAAGGTGAGCCCTAACCTACTTTTGAGAGGGTCATGACAAGGGCACAGAAAAGGCCTTATAATTGTTCTTACAGCTTTGGGGAATGAGCCTATAATGAAAGGCAGTAAAATGTTAATCGCAACTACATTGCTGGACTTAGGAATTAAATATAATTTTGCTTAAGCCTGTGGTTTAACAGCATGAAGGCTTCAGGGACTACCTTGGTGCAAAAACTTCCCTCCCCTTCCTCTGTTACCAGTGCCATCAAAGACTAGCTACTAACGCTTGTGGAGCTATGCTGTGCAATGGATCAAGGAACTGCTCCAGGTTAAAAATAACCCAGAAAAAATAAACTAATTAATAAGCTCATGGAACATACACTTAATTGCACAGGTTAGCATTTGCAAGATGCTGGGAGAGCCTTATACAGCTGGCATTATATACGTGTTAAGTACTTAGTAATTCTCAGCTACTATTATGCAGTGCTGCTATTTATTACTGAGGGCTCAGCCTCTTGTTTGCATCAAGATGAACATCAAAAAGACTCTATGCACAGGCTGTGCAGCCAGGTGGCTGCCCCACAGCTCTGCCTCCTTCACTCACCAAGGTTGGCGAGCTCAGGCTTCCCTGTGGCCCAGACACAACTCCCTGCTCTAGCCTAGCAGATGTAGAGGCTGAAGCCTCAAGTGTTAATTGCTCTATTACATTAATGTGAAACTAGAGAGATGGAGTGGAAAATCACAGCTATTGTCTTTTCATTTACCTAATTGACCAAGCAACAGTGAAAGAGTGGCCTAGAGAAAGCCTCTTCTTATAACACATTTGCACTAGTTAGGAAATTTCACAGAGGGATTTTTAAAATTCTTTACACCTCCTTGGTAATGCAGCTTCAAAGCAATCACTAAGATAGGGAGAGGACTGGTACCATTTTGTAGTTAGTAACAAAAGGCAGCGATCTCAGCTGTCCAGCAGAATTCAGGGAGCAGATCTGCAGCTGACAGTGGAGAAGACCCAGCACTGCTATGGCCTCAGCTATGCCCAAACCACGAGGGCATTCTCCCTTCATGTGCTGTGTTTGGACCAAATAGCAGAGGGAGAACAGACATCTTGCAGGATGAAGAAAAATCTGTGGCTCATATTGTGTCACTGTAGCCTAGAGAGGTACACTGCCCTGGGACACATCCAAGGATTGCCCGTCCTACCAGAAGAATGCTCTTCTTTGAACACGGCCCACAAGAGAACAGTTTTGCATTTGAAGAAAGAATCATGAAAAATGTGATATCTGATTTCATTATTGTTTATCTCTCTCTGTATACATATCCTTTTTCCCATACTACCATAGGATCAAAGCCTGTATATTGACTGAAGCAAGACCCCATTAGCTTCAATTGAGAAGGGTTTTTTTTTCACTTCCAAATAAAGGCTGAGAACTTTAATTATTTTTTTGCTGCACAAGGATTAACTGGGCATAGTGCACTCCACCACTTTGCTGTAATCCATTGCTATCCCCATTTTCCAGCTATGCAGTGTGGTGACAGAAATATGCAGGCAGGATATGCTGCTGGGCTTGCAGCCCTCAGTATAAAGGTGGCCTTAGATTCACAGAATGATTCCCTTTCCAAGTGCTAAACCCCAGGAAATACAATACTAATGTGACTCATTGAGTAGAGGATCAAAGCTGCATACAGAGAGATTCTATACTAGTGGAAGCGAAGTTAGATGTTGTTCCAACTATGCAATTATATTTTATGCCCTGATGCATGTCCATGGTTTGTGTGTGCCACAATTAGCTGTGCAGTTCTGCCATGCAACTTTTGCTCTCCTAGAAAATGAGAAGAGGATAATATGAAAGTTATGTTTACAGCATGTATCACAGCAGACTGTCTCCTTAGTGCATGCAAGGCTTTTCTAATTACACCTAGAGGCAGGCTGCAAATTCAGCTCTTCCTTTGCAGTAACATACTGCACATTTTGTTGCTTAACGGATTTCTTTCATTTAGAGAGGTTTGTGACGGGAAAAGTTGAATTTAAAGCTGCTGATTTAACCAAGACAGAGTGGGCCATGGTAGTTTCTCAGTCTGTGTCAGCTAATCTCTGCTGGATCTCAAGTCAAGGCCTACCGAGTGTCCTTGACTATTTTTCAGAATCCAGTTACACAAATATTTTCTTTAATGTTCTGTCCAGGACAGGAAGTTTCTGCACTTTTCTCTTACCCACCTGTTGGTTCCTATCTCTGTGCTGCTTTTTGCTGTCTCCTTGGTGTCAACTGGCAATGAAAGTGCTGGTGCAATTTTCTGTGGGCATGTGCTGTAAAGGGAATCATAGCAGTGATTGTGGTTAAAAAATTGTATCCTCTATACACTGTGATCTCAGGTGTGGAATCAGTCAAAATTAAAGACATGTCTGCATGCAGAGAGTCTGAAGAAGATGTTTTAGGAGAGGTTCATGTTCTCACTGACAGCATCAAGATGCACAAGAGAAGCATGACCAACAGTACATTTACAAATGCAGCATTTTGTTCTACATAACCACAGAATTAATGCTTTGAGTTTGACCTCATCCTCACATTAAACCAACAAATGTGACTAGGAAGTGCACTGGTTTCTAAGATACCCACTCTCTCAAATTTACATTTCAGATGACTCTTAATTTTGCTGTGCAGATTTAACCCTGCAGACAGAGGGAATATACAGAATAAAAGAAAGCTTTGGGGATAAAGCAAAGTGCAAGGTCAGCTTGGGCATGGAGACTTTCTCAGGGTATGCTGTGACTAGTTGTGTGAGTCTAGGTACACCTATTTATACCTGACTTAACTAGTGATCTAGCTAAAAACAAGCCTGCAATAGTGAGGGTACAGCAGATGGGATATCTGTGTGGCCCAGTCCCCTGAAGGGAGTTAAGTTTGTCATAGGAGGATGCACTTTGTTTATCTTCAAGCATGCTGTATATGTAACCAAGCTACAATCCTGTCTTAACTGTGAGTGTGCCCACAGCCTCAGATCTCATCACTCCATCTTCAGGATGAAGTGGAAATAATGCAAATATGCCCTGACTTGTTTAAGGGTCCTCTTTACTCTGCAGCATATTCACACCAAGGAAGAATTAATGTATCTTTTATCCTTTAAGGAATTCTTTTTATAACTTGTAAAATAACTAATGTTTTGTAACTATAGCAAAATAATGTAAAAAGGTAGCTAAAAGGTTGATATGACCCAGGGTAAATATGGTGATGATTATGTGTGGAATATAAATAACTTATCTGAAGGGTACTAATACATAAAATGCATATTTTTCTTTAAAGAGAGATGAAGAAAATATTTACTACCTTATTAAATCAAAAGAAATATGTAATTAAAAAGCAATCACTAGCTTCAGAGCTGCAATAAGCCTTTTTATTAGGTATTAATAATTTTATAAGGTACTGGATTGCTGGAGGGCTAGGACCATATGAGTTGGTAATAAACCATCTTGATGCATCATGTTCTTTCAGTTTTGCCAATGAGACATTTGCTGTGCAGGCACCATGCATGAATGTTACACATCCAAGCTAAAGCAAATGGAAATACCCCGCTTATCCTAGAACCTCCTTACCAGACTGGGCAAATCAAAATTGAGAGCACTGATTTAAAGAGAAAAGATCTGTTTTGATGTGTGTTCATATGATGAAAATGTAGCACACAGTAGTGTTGACTCCTGTTGGAAATCTGGGAGGTATGCCTAACACCTTCTAAATGCAAGAGGGGCTATGAGGGCCTGTTTTCCCTGTTGGTCATTACAGCAACTCTTGCTGGAGCAACGTATATATATATGTATATATATATATATATACTGGGACAGTACACTCAGATGATACCAGTGTCATATGCCATATGAAAACCATTGAGATTTCATATTTAGATCTAGTTTTCACCCCAAAAAAGAGTCACAAATCAAACCATTCTAATGCTAGATAAGCTCTGTGTAGTCCATTACTGCTGACAGCTCCTGGGAAAAAAATGACTATTGAGAACAGATCCCATACCTCCCATCTTTTCCACTCCCTCTGACGATGAAAGCAGATCTGCACACGTGGGTCTTCCCCACTCTGGGAAAACCATCTCCTGTTTTTTCAATGGAATTATGGCCCTTGTATCCAAATCTGTTAGCAAGATGACATCAATGAATTTGAAATGTTGTTCTGATGTTAATACTTCTCTAATTAGCAATGTTTGAAGTAGCTCTACTAAACTGAGCATATATCATAACCTCAAGCCAAAACTCAATCCAATCCTTCTTTTCAAAAATATAGTTACCATTATTTTCTTTGTTGACATTACCTTCCTGAGCACAACCCACAGCTCCCAAGAAAGAAGACAAGTAATCTATAAGCACCTCTGCTTTAAAATAAAATAACCATGTATAAATTTGATCCTCAAAACCTTTCTGCAAACATTTTCACCTTTGACTCAATAGTTTCAAGAACATTTTCAGCTTCTACAACCAAATTACCAATGTCTTGGTACCATGAAACATGTTACAGAGCAAAGGAGTTCAGTAACAACTCCTGTACCTCCAAATCACTTTTATCTGTGGGAGGACTGTAACACCAACAGCAACAGCGACCTCAAAGAACCAAAAATTACACTTTGGACTTTCCATTATGGCAGCAGGTGGGGCACTCCAGGAAAGTTCTCTCTTAGACTTTTCAAGTTACTTTCAAGTTGATGTATTTCAGTATCTATTCTATGAATAAATCTTTCCAGGACTATGTTCAAAATCTGTTTAGGATTAGCAATAAAAACTCACTCAGAAAGGTAGAGAAGCAGAATAGACTGAGTAGCTGAGGTTTAGTAGTATCAGATCAAGAAGAAAACTACATATATATGCAAAAAATACAAAGCTAAGCCAATCTGACTGACAGAAGTGGAAGGAAATGACAACCTGTCTGCTGTGCAGTCACAGAAAACTATAATCTGATGGGAGTAGCTAAGGGTAGTATGAATTAGAGACTAGTTGGCATATATTTTGTCTCTCCTTTGCTGTGGCGTGGTAAGTATTCTTCCAGTAGTTCAACTTTGATAGAAATATTATGTGTTTTAGAACCTTTTTGTCATATAGTCTTCATTTGCTTCCTTGTATGTTTTAAGAACAGCAAGTTTTATCACCTTTGTATCTGTTGCTTTTAGAGAGGAGACTGTTTTTTTCTCTTTCAGAAATTTGGCATAGATGTGGCAGTCTTGATTACAGATAAAAATGAAGCAGTGAAGTGTGTGCAAGAGAAAGTGACCCACCATCCACAATGTGAGGTCTGCATAACTGGCAGATTTTTGTAAAACACGGAGAGTCAGCAATCTTGAATTAGCTAGATTCCATGTAATTGTGGCATCCCCTGATAAGTCCGCTTTGTTATTAATGATTTATTGACCTAAATAGGTTTTTGAATGGATTCTATGTGAATATTCAAACCACGTATATACAGAGATTAACATCTTAGACTATTAGTCACTTAACCAGGTTACAAAACCATGTACAAATGCATATGAAGATGTGCTCTGCAAGTAACCACCGGTATAATTACATGACAATCATTGTGGCAAACCATACACAACTGTTCAAACCACTGTATATGTTTTTTCCATAAAAAGAAATACAAAGGAAAATTAAATTTTATGACTCTGCCTTTCACCATATTATGTTATGCTACCAAAGCGTTCATTTGATGGCTAAGTCATCTCTCCTCATCTCTGGATGTTATGGGCCATTATTCGTATTAATCATTAAGACTCTCAATAATACAAGGGATTATTATTGATAAAAATCCTTAACAACTAAGCCAGAAGCAAGACTATTTTCCAAAATCATAAGAAGGAATTTACTTTTACTTTCTGAATTCTCAAGTTCATTACAATCCTTCTTCTCTTCAATTCAGAGACTCTCACAGAACGGCATTAGGTCTTCAGCAAAGCTCAATTTTGAAAAAATGTGCATTAAACTTTGTTAGAGAACAAGAGATAAATTACTATTTCTACTATAGCATGCAGTCCTAGAGATCAGACAGTTGACTTAGCTGGATGATTCATGGAGTTTCCTTGAGTTCACTTGGCCCCTCTATCCTCAGAGAGGAGAAAGGCCTTCAGATTTGTGGATGACAACATGGTGTGTAGTGCAGTTGACACACTGGAGGGAAGGGATGCCATCAAGTGGGACTTTGATAGGCTTGAGACGTGGGACTGTGTGTGCCTTCTGAAGTTCAACAAGGTCAAGTGCAAGGTCCTGCACCTGGTTAAGGGCAATTCCAAATATCAATAGAGGCTGGATGATGAATGGATCAAGAATAGCCTTGAGGAGAAGGACTTGGGGATGCTGATGGATGAAAAGCTCAGCATGAGCTGACACTGTACATTTGCAGACTTGTAAGCCAACTGTATCCGAGGCTTCCTCAAAAGAAGCATGAGCAACTGGAAGAGGGTGAAGATCCTCCCCCTGTGCTCCGTTTACATGAGACCATACCTGGAGTACTGTGTTCAGCTCTGGGGTTCTCAACATAAGTAGGACATGGAGCCGATGGAGTGAGTCCAGAGGAGACCACGAGCATGCTCAGAAGGCTGGAGCACCTCTCCTATGATGACAGGCTGAGAGATTCGAGATCTTTCAATTTGAAGAAGAAAAGAATCTGGGGAGACCTTATAGCAACCTTCCTAGAAGGGGGCCTACAGGAAGACTGGAGAGGGACTTTTTATCAGAGAGTGTGGCGATCGGACAAAGGATAATGGTTTTAAATGTAAAGAAGGTAGATTTATATTAGATATTAGGAAGAAAATCTTCACTTTGCAGGTGGGAGGCACTGGCATAGGCTGCCCAGAGAAGCAGTGGGTGACTCATCCCTGGAGGCATTCAAGGCCAGGTTGGATGGGGCCCTGGGCAGCCTGATTTTGTGGGTGGCAGCCCTGCCTGTGGCAGGGAGTTAGAACTGCATGATCTTTAATGTCTCTTACAACCCAAACCATTATGGGATTCTATGATTCTATGATTTGCCTTCAAAGGCCTGACCTGGAGAGTTAGAATAAAGTATCTTCAATCTCTGACGATCATTATTTATCTGACCTCTTTCAGAGGATCTGCGAAGTAAGCCTGCCTCCTCATTGATTGATAACAAAGCCTGGATAAGTGTCTCAGATCTGTAAACTTCTATATATGGTCAGACAAAACTTCCTCTGAGTGAGAGATTCGCAGACATGATAGCTATCTTGAGACTGAAGTCACACATAATTGGATCACTTTTTATAGGGTACAGGAAAATATACAGCAATGCTTTTATGCTCTCTTCAATATTACTCAGGGAGTGAATAAAGAAACTGAAGAGAGTGTGTTATTTTATCACTGTTGTACTCTCTTTCTGAAACAATTATGACAGTGTTGGCACAGCTTAGCTTTTTACTGGGTCAACTACATGGCAAATATTATTTGGTAATAATTGCACAAAACCATAAACCTTATTGGAACATTCATATTTCCTGATACTAAATGTGTGCAACTAATTTGACTCATTGCACTGTACAGATGTGGAGAGAGCTACTCAAGTGATACCTGTCTTCTTTACATTCTGGTAAGCATACTTATGACTAAAACGATGTAGCAATAAAACTTACTGGTAGATTCAGTCATACCACAAACTATCACTTAGTCTCAAATAAATTGTACAATTTGATGCAATAATTCCTGCTGTGGAGGGAATAAATTCTTTCTTGTTTACCAGAAGCTTTTTTTTCTATTTATTACTGGGTTGATCATGCCACATGTTAGTGAGACCAAGAGAAAAGCTACATAATTCTTTTCCTACATGTTGACAAGTGAAAAGTTTCAGAGGTTCTCCCCAGCCATGGTTCATATTTAGGCATCCACAGAATTTCTTTCCTGAGAATCACAGACATATCCTTGATAAACAGGAACAAATAAACAAAGTGAGTCACATGTAATTGAAAACAAAGGTTATAATCCCTAATTAAATCTGATTAAAGTTTGTAAACCCTAATTCCATATCCTTAACCTGCTTTCTGTGATTTTTTAAAAAAGCACTTCTAGCAATTTTATCATTAAAAAAACAACCACCCCCTCACCCCAAAAAAACAAAAAAAAAACAACCCAGCACTCTTAGGCAAAGTGAAATGTTCCTTCACTGTTTAGATAGTATATGGGAATCCCTTTCTCCTGGATAATGATTAAAACCATTGCATGCTGATCATCCTTTCTGGCTGAACACCCTAACACCTGTCAAGTACAAGGACAACTAGGTTTACTCATTACTATTTTGAAAACCTCTTTAACAACAGCAGAAACAAAGTGTGCATTTTACTCATAATTTCTGAAATACCTTGAGAATTTTCTTTTAGTGCCCCTTGTCACTATTTACTAGATACCCTTTGTGATTTAGCAGATCAGCCACATTAGTCCTCGCATAGCTGAAATATTTGCTGATAGCTACATATGTTATCATTACTAAATAGTTGCTATTGCTGGTACCAATAACTCTGAGTGTAGTGTAGTCCCCAGCAAAGTACAGAGTGGTCAAGAGCTTTAAGGCCAGTTCAGGTAACCACGGTTAAGGGTAGATAAAATGTGAGGATACAGCAAGACACTTCTAGCCTAGAATGGTTCAGATGAAAACATGGGAACAAACAGTTTTCAGAAGTTTGTCCTCAGTAATGTCATTAAATGGATTCCAGTGGTATTCTGATGGATTCCCATTTTCAGTGACCAGAAACTGCAGACTTTGCACTAAAAGGAGCCCAAGACTTGTTTACAAGCATACATTTGCTGCTGAGAATGAGAATGCCCTTAAAATATATTTTTCTTCCTACTTTCTTTCTTTCTTCAATGCACGCATGTAATGGGCAAGAGACAATTATGGCAAGTAATAACCAAAGTAACTGAGGTCAGGGAAGATGTCAGTAAACATTAGTTGACCAAGGGACAGCAATTCTGCTACATGACTACTTTGAGGTTTAAGAATTTGTTTTTGTTCCATGTTGAAATGAAACCAGAAATGTTCTATCAGTTGTGTGTACTGGTGGGATGAATGTGTCATTTTAATAGCAGGGTGGGGAAGGGATGGGACAGGCATGTGTAAGACCCAGGTGCAGCTTCCTGTTCTACCTGATTCAGGACAGGGATTTTCCATCCTACACCAGGGATTTGAACCTGTTTCTCCCATGTGTTAATTCAGTACCATATCAACCAGCACTGGACACTTTCCTTTGCATCTTCTCTCTCTTACTACAAAATAGGATAGTTCAATGCGATGTTCTGAGGATCTCTGAGAAAGCTTTTACATGAGATTTTGGATTCCTCTGCTTTTACAGCCTGCAAGAAAACTGAAAATTGATGCTTTCATGATTACTGCAAATCAGATAAAAGTTGAAAATGGCAAAGGCATCTAATCACCCTAGGTGCACTTCTCTGAAGGTAGCTGCTGCAGTATGTTTACTGTAGAGCACATGTTATGACAAAACTGTGGGAATGCTGCAGAAGTTCCCATGAATTCAAGACAGAGATGCTGAAAAACTGGAAAGAGAACAATGGGAGGTTACCAAGAGAATTAGGAGCACAAAACTTGCAAGGAGAAACTGAAAGAGCTGGACTAGTTTACCTGGGGAAAGGGAGGCTATGGGGTAATCTAGTAGAAGCCTACAACTGCCTAAAGGGGAGTTTCAATGGAGACAAACTAAACTTAGTAGCCTCAAACTTTAATAAGAGGCAAAGGACCCAAGCTACAATTTGGGAAAGTCAGACCAGACATTAGGAAAAATGTTTTCTTTCATTAGGAAAATGGTGCAGCACTTGAGCAGGTCACCAGAAAAGTTTCATCCTTCATGAGGTGTTCAAGACCTAGAAAGACAAAACCAAGAGTGATCTGATTCTGAAAGGGAAGTAATCTTCACAGAATGAGAAGCTGGACTTGATGATATTTAGAAGCCTCTTCCCACCAGTATTTCTATGATTCTATTAATATGGGTACTTTTTTTGCGGTAAATACGAGAGAAAACTCAGTTGTAAAGAAAAGAAAAAGAAGTGTTTAAAGCAGCAGGACGCCAACTGGGCATGGTGATACTATGCTAAATTACCATTCTGAACCTTCAAAATGAAGAATTTGAGACCTCTCAGTACAGAAATCTTCTGTAATTGTGCTCTTGGGATTCTGTATGCTATGTATATTGGGATACTATAGTGTCACAGACGTAGTTGAAAACCTTCAATTAATTCACAACAGTGGTGTGACTTGGAGGACAGGGAAATGTATTGTTCTTCTCTCTGAGACCATCACAATTCATCCAGCAACATGAATCATCTCTGTTATCTTCAGCACAGCCTGCTGAGACTTACAAGGTGTCCATTGGGTTGGATTACCAACATAAATGGTTAACCAGGAGAGATGAGGACTAGTAACACCCTCTTTTAGCATAAGAAAATAGAATATGCTTGATAAGAAACACTAAATTGGTTTGGATAGTCAGATGCATAGCCAGCCTCAACAACATTTCTGTTATTTCACAAGGGAGTATTTGGCTTCTCAAGTCAGAGAGCTGCTAGCATCTCCTCTTCATAGCAGGTGAGATCAGTGCATTTTATTGTTTCCCTGCTCCCATCTTTCACAACAGATGCTTAAATTCCTGAAATTTAAGATCAAACAAAATATTCCACACGAAGTAAGCAGAGATGGAATAAACACTTAGTTGCCTTATGTGAAGACACTAATCTACAAGAAATTGGGATAGTGATCTATAAGAGACACAGTATGTGCCTTCAGCACACACTGTGCTGCACCTGAGGAGTACAGTGCCAGGTCTTAGCCCAGTAGCAGTACTGTCACACCAGCAGAGCTATAACTGATCATGCCACCAAATGTGTAAGAAGTGCTAAGCTATTAAGGGATCTACCTATGCTCTGACACCTCAGAATGACATTTCTGACCACCAGATGACATAAAAATACTTGTTTGGACTTTCTGCCAGAGGATTAAGATAGAACAATATGATCTTCAAGTTTATAGATAAGCTTCGGTGTTAGGAATGAATCTAAGTCATAGTGGAAAATTTTCAACTGACTATGAAATCAGTTCAGGGCTATTGCTTCAAACCAGTCAGGATCATTCCAAAACGCCGTTCCTCCAGCAGAATCAGAGAACACAGAAGATCCAGGCAGCAAGAATGATCCTGGCTATCTTTTTCTCTGTCTTGAACCACAGCATTTTCCTCCTGCTCATGAAACTACGATCTATGTTGATGCCTATCGTCATGTACACATATATCTATCTATCCATTTATTCAATCAGTCCAGTTATATATTTGCTATTTATTTGTTCTCACTGAGGCAGCTGCTGTGTGGTGGGTTGGTCTCCAGAGTGTTAGGTGAATTACCATCCAAGGAGTGTATCTGAGTTTCTGTATTTTGAGGGCAAACGTCATGAGAAAGCCACAAGATTATCCTTCGTGTTATTGTAGTTTGAAATAGGTTGTCACTGTGGCAAGTATTTGTGACTTTCTGTAAGCATAAACCACATCTGACACAGATGAAAATCGCTACAATGTTAGAAGGTTAACTGAAAAGGAGGAGGATGAGTGTGAGTCATGCCATCAGGGGAAACAGTTCTACCCATTTATTTTGTTTTGTTACTTGGTGCTTCTCAAAAGATGCCCCAAGATACTATACAACCTGAAAGATGACTGGGTCCATTTTGTGTGCTGTGGGGTGCTCTTCATCTCCCACCAACAGTGGTGATTATTGAGGAAGCATGTAACTCTTCCAAACTTGACAATAAACCTAAGGCAGCAAGCTGGCAAAAAAATTCTTCACCTGTGGTACCGCAGCAGGAAAAACAGCACAGATACAGCCTTTTCCTCCTCCCATCTCCTAGCAGGACTAACCACTCTAGGAACTTCTTGTCTAACTTTTTTTGCCTATCCTTTAAATTAGACAAACTTCACACCTGGGTGGCCATTCCACAAACAGCAGCTGCTTGCTCCGTGTTTCTTTCCACTGGAGAGCAACAGATCCCATTTTTCTTTTATTTCTGTCCAGGGAGATAGCTACCTTCTTGTACAGATGGAAGGCAAAATTAATAGCATGTGTTTTTCTCAAGGCAAGAAAGCAAGCAAATGAGGAAAACCTACTAATCTTCTTTAATGTGCAATTGGATTTCATCCTGTATTTTAATCATAGAATCATAGCATCGTAGAATGGCTTGGGTTGAAAAGGACCTCAAAGATCATCGAGTCTCAACCCCCCTGCCAAGTGAAGGGTCGCCAACCACTAGACCAGGCTGCCCAGAGCCACGTCCAGTCTGGCCTTGAATGCCTCCAGGGACGGGGCATCCACAACCTCCCTGGGCAACCTGTTCCAGTGCGTCACCACCCTCTGTGTGAAAAACTTCCTCCTAATATCTAACCTAAATCTCCCCTGTCTCAGCTTAAAACCATTCCCCCTTGTCCTATCGCTATCCACCCTCATGAACAATCGATCCCCCTCCTGTTTATATGCTCCCTTCAAGTATTGGAAGGCCACAATGAGGTCTCCCTGGAGACTTCTCTTCTCCAAACTAAACAAGCCCAGTTCCCTCAACCTTTCCTCATAGGAGAGGTGCTCCAGCCCTCTGATCATCTTGGTTGCCCTCCTCTGCACTCATTCCAAGAGCTCCACGTCCTTCTTATGCTGGGGGCCCCAGGCCTGGACACAGTACTCCAGATGGGGCCTCACAAGAGCCGAGTAGAGGGGGACCACCACCTCCCTCTCCCTGCTGCCCACTCCTCTTTTAATGCAGCCCAGAACATAGTTGGCCCTCCGGGCTGCCAGCGCACACTGCTGGCTCATGTCCAGCTTCTCGTCCACCAGGACCCCCAAGTCCCTCTCCACAGGGCTGCTTTCAAGTACTTCTTCAGGATCTTTAAGGTCAGGATTCCATGGTCTTCAGAGAAGTTACAATGATACATGTCACAGATGTATGACAATTTAGTCCACTATAATTACTGTCTCTTCTAATTGGCTCAAAATTTCCATATTTTATTTAAACCTTTTCCTTCCTTTACTTTGCAGCAGGCTCTAGAGCCTGCTAAATCAAGGTCTCTCTGCAAAGGTGTTATGGATTTGGGGGGGAAGTTACGGATGCTTCATCCTGGAGTTTGTATAGATTAGTTCATTTTCTTTTGGAGCCTATTGTAAAGAAGTAAAACAGGCTGAACTAGGATAAGAATGATGCTTGCAGCAGATCTTGCCATCTCCGCCAATATCATGTTTTGGTTCATTAAAAACATACATGGCAGGAAAATTGGTTTCAAACAAGACCTCTGAACTTCTAAAAGTATTTGCTTTTTAAAAAACTCTTATTTTTGCATGAAGTATAGTGAGTAATAAAAAGGTGTTGGCCAAATTCTAGCCTTGTAACATGAGTAGTTTGCTTGCAAAGGACACCTTGCATATTCAGTATTCACTTAATTTCCCCTCTGAATTGACAGAGATTTACTCCAAGCTAGCTCAGTACAATCAGTGTAAATTCAACTCTCTTTTGTCTCAGTGAACTGCAGGGATTAGTCAAGGACAGAGTAAGTTATAATCCGTCTGACGGAGTGGCTGCCAGGTTGGATGATCTTTCCTACTGAAAATTCCCACAGTCCAATTTGGGTTCATGTAGCGCAGATGGCACATCACACACCATAAACCTAGCTATCTGCAATAACCGTACTCATCCTCACTTCAGAATCCAAATTCCCCATGCCCTCAGATATTTCAAGATATCTTTACTTTATGCTGTGATTAAGTTATCTTGGTCCTTGTTCCTCTGGAGTCTGGGTAAGTGAGGAATTGCTAAGTCTAAATGGTGAGTTAGATTCAGTCAGCAACCATCATGGCACACAGTGGCAGCAATTTCTATACTGACTAAATAGATCCCTAACAGATAGTTTTGCTTTTCTCTGTTGAAACTGTGATACAAAGCATGCTAATCACCACTCACCCAACACCAGTGGAGAACAGAGGTTTTCCTTGGAAAGCAGCAACTGGTTATCCTGTTACACCTGGACTTTAGAAACTCTAAATCATGAGACTTAATACTATATAACTTCAAATCTTATAATGAGGAATTAGCTTTGCTAGCTAAAATAATCCACTAAAGACCCTGTATTCATTCTGTACAAACTTGCAAGTTATCACAATTATCACAATGTCTTCAGGGTAAATCACGCTTGGGTTTCATACTAAGAACTCACGTAAGCAATTTGGCTTGTTTTGTTAGCTAGGCTGATGCTCACTCAGGAGTAAGTAGACAAGCAGAGAAAATACAATACCATAGTACTACTGATTCTGTAGGAGAAAACTCAGTGGCTGCATAAGATTTGTTACCTGAATTGTCAACAGCCAAGAAGTATCTTTTTAGCATTCAATAAACCTGCAGTATCTGCAGTTTCACTGCTTTCAGAATTAATTTCTAGAGAGGGATGGTAAATTACAGCTGATGAATAGAAAATTACTACTGAGCAATCTTTTTCTTCTTCATTATGATCTTAATGGCCCATACAGTGAAGGAGACTGCACGCATAGGAAGTGGTTGCATAATGAAGTACTGATACCTCTCATGTAAATTCTGAGGAATGAAGGAGTAAATCCATTCTTGTAATTTCACAGAGCACAGAGGGCTTCATTTGGAAACATCAGCATATTGGTAAATGTTGAATCTAACTTATCAGTCTTGATCAAAACAGAGATAGTCATCCTGTCAGCGTATCTCAGTCTCGCTTTACTGTAGTATGTACTCAATGTGAACATATTCACAGTTTTACAAAAGATGTAGAAAGGACTACCCGCAGCTCCAAAGAACCTATTTTACAAAGATATGTCCTCATCAGTCTTGAAATATCAACATAGTGTTATTCTGTGGCTAGAAATCTTTCAGAAAGAAAAGGTGTGCAGGAGCAAAATCATGAACAGGAACTTAAAGAAAAAATCTTAATCACTGACAACTATCTGTTAAAACACATCGTCCATATTCTATTCTCTTAAAAACGCTGTTTGAAAGCCCAAGAGAATGCATCACACTTGTGCATTCTTTTCTTGAAATGTTTTGTATTCCCACCCTAATTTTGCCAATGGAAATGACCATTTCCCAAGGGAAAGTTAGTGCACTTTGGGACATGCCAGAAGATGGGTGAGTAAAACCTCTGCATCTGTCCAGTACGTATGTATGTAAGTCACTGCTTTTCTGGAGCTCTAGATAGCTTGCACAGCCTTCTCTCTCATGATTTTATTTTTCTTAATAAAAGCTTATTTGGAAGAAGAACAACATCTTAATTGGGACCTAGATCACATTAGAAACAAAATGCAGAGATGGGAGGGTCAAACTGGCTTTCAGAGCACCTCCTTTCCCTCCCTTCTCCATCTTGGATACCTCATTTACCTACAGAAAGAAAGCACCTGACATGACAGGTATCAGTAATCGTGTTCAGATACCTACTAGAAAATGATCCGATATTACAGTAATGGGTAATGAAAACAGAATAGGAAATCTGGAAGCTTTCAAAAAAATTAAGACTTTTTATAACCTTCCTTTAGTCTTCCTTCCTACCTTTCTCTGATTTGTTGATAGAGTCGGGATTATTTTTTCCTACAAGTCTCAACACTGGAACTCAATATTGGAACACCTTCTGACAAAGAGAGAGTGGGTGGAATCCCGTAGCAGTCTGTTAACAGGAGTACTTCTTCATGCCCAACTGACAGATGGAGAAACAGAAACACACAGACTTATCCGGTCCTCACAAAATCACAAAGTATGTCTGGGGCAGGCCTGGGAAATCAATCACTGGCTCAGTGATTGATTTCTTGTCCCATGAGAAACCACTCCGCTTAACCACAGCTATCAGAACATCCATTCTTGCCCTCCACTTAGTTTCTGTATTCTTCCTTACATCACTCAGCATGTTCTTATTTAAATTCTCCACTCCCAAGAACCTTCCCAAATATCACAGCTGTTCCTTACTAAAGCCCATTTCACACAAAGTTACTGTGTGAAAGGAGGAGCAGACCATCAAAGGGTGTTCACTCATTTCCCCACCCCTACAGGTCTCTGCTTGGATCATACCTTGTGGTTCAGATTTTCCAACAGTTTAATTGATCCTTAATGGATGACCATAAATGTTTTACCCCTTCATTTTCTACTGTTGTCACTCTACAGTATCAGTACCCTCTTGAACTGATTACTGAATTAAACTAGCCTTTTGGAAAATTGTATAGATTCAGCATGCATTACACAAAAGTCAGAAGTTAATGTAACTTTCATTACTTGGCCTCCTAAAGAATTGCACAGGAAAGAGAGAAGGTTGAAGAACTGCTCAGTAAATATGGCAGTGGGGAAGAAGCTCCAAGCCTCTATGAGTAAAGGTTTTTCTAATGTCAGAGATATAATTGCAGGATTGAACTGATGTAGAAGTACCATCTGTGAAGTTCAACTGTCCCTCGTGTGAGCTATTTCTGCACAGTGTGCGAGCATATGCAACACCTAAATTGCTAGCTGCTCTAAGGAAGTAGATGGTCTTGACTGCTCTTCATGGGACTGTTTTATATCTAGTTTGACCCAAAGTGATGATTTTTGGAGTTCATAATTTATACTTTTTCCTCTCCCTTTTTGCCTTTTAAGGATTTTCCTCCGGCTTATCTTGGACTGCAGGGCTAAAAAGTGCATTTTCGATATTGTTGTTTGAAGTTTTACCTGTTTTGGCATAACTAACTACAAGGATTCATTCTGTTCCCACATTGTTTTAGCACTACTATAAGACCCGCCCCCAAAACTTTATATCAGGAGGAAGAGGAAAGCCCTGCTTATGACAAAAATGACAAAAGGATATACGTTAGGGGGAAAAAAACCACATTTTTCCTTCTTGACTTTTTTCACCACACAGATATTGAAATTAGAAAAAAACACATGGTTTTGGCGAGAACTAATGCCTGAATACAGGAGTCATAGCTCTGATGTTGTTGGTACTCTAGTGCAAGGAACGGCCTTGGTGATCTAAAATGCCAAGCAGTCTTTCTCCTCTCTGAGACTATGATATTCCAAGATATAAGCTTACCATTGATTTTCTGTGAATACATGTACCGATAAAACTTGATCACTCAAATGTTTGAAGGGAAATGAAGACAAAACATAAAAATTTAGGTGGATGGAATGGCTTTTTCCATACAACTCTACGTAGTACACTGCCAGTTTATTGTGAATCCAGACCTTGAAGGCAATTAGTTGCATGGCACTTTGGGGTTGCATTTTTAATGATCAGTTTGTGTTTCTAGGCTTCACTGGTGCAGAAGAAAGATGAAAATTTTGGAGAGTGTGCAGCCTAATGGCTCAGAAATTAGAGAACAAATAAAAGACTGTAAGATTTTCTTAAAGCCATTTCCTAGATTTCCCTGGCTGTTGTTTTTTTTTTTTAATATTTGGGAATGACTGTATTGTCAGCTCATCAAAGTACTTTGCTTTGAACAGTGTTTAAGTTTGAATTCCAGGAGACTATACTGAAATGAACTATATGAAAAAAATCCAGACAGTTGTGCAACCAGTGACCTGTTTGAATCCGTCTTATCTTAAACATATCATTTGGAATGTTGACTTTCTGAGGTATTCTGCATCCTTTAATAGTTTCACTGAGAGTCATCCCTCTGCCCATTTATGAGCACAAGGAAAAATAGGAATTACTGAATCACTGGCACATGATTTTTACATGGGAAAAAAAACATGTTGTTGCCCAGTGCACGCTTTTCTTTCCCATAAAGAATAAAACATTGGGAAATGTGAACACGTGGGTGCTGCCCACAAAAATGCAGTGAATTATTTTTCATTCTTCACTGTTTTCTGTTTGAACACTTTAAACAGTAATAAAAAGTCCTACCACTTAAATATTGCATTGTAACACATTATACATTTTAGTAATAAAATGTACGTACACTTAAATAAATATACATCTCTTTAACTAATACACTTTATTGTTACACTTAGATTTGCAGCTGTTAACTGCTCTAAGTTATTAAGAACTGTTGTTTCTGGCATCTGTGGCTTTTTTCCATCAAGTGTTACTTCCCTAAGCCACTTTATTAACATCAAAAGAAGGTGAATTATTTAAGGATTAGAATGAAACACCTCATAGTAACAACTGGTAATTGACTTCAGACTAGTATTTTGGCACTACTTAATGTAGCTGCTGTAATAGAACCTTACAGTAGATGGTAGCCAGAAATAGACAGTTGACCTACAAACATATGATGGTCAAAAAACAAATTCCTCATGCAATGGAAAACTCACAATATACTGAGCTTTGCTTGAAATGAGAAGAGGAAGAAATACAGGTATTTTTCAGTGGAACAGAATCACAAGTCAGTGATTCATTAAATCCTGTTCTATCTTATGCTCATCATCGGACAGATAGATGATTCTCAATGAAATGATATCTCTGTAAGTGTCCTTTTCCAAGATAGTATAAATTCCAATAAGATCCAATTTGTCAAAATTTCTATGGAACATTCATTTCAATATGAAAAAAGTCAACATCTGCAGTTGGTATAGAACACTTTCTATGAATGACATTATCACATATTATGCATCTTCCATATGTCACGCTCTCAGCATTGCACTGCACTAGCATTTAATTTTGTACTTTGTCCTTTGAAAACACCAAAACTTTTGCAGGAAAACCTTTCCTTCAGAAACATTAACTGCTGCATTTTCAAATAAGACCATCATATAATTAAAACTTAATGCCTCATAAAAGAATGCTGATATTTAAGTGAAGCTGGTGACAGTAACCACTACGGAGGATCACGATTTACACATATGTTTAGATCAAGCCAGTTGTGCGGTCTTTCTATTCTGCTTTGCAGTGAAATTCATCTTGTGGCTTGAACCAGTTCAAAAATGGTAAACCTAAATACTACTCTGCTTCAGTGAGATGTGTATGGTGCACAGGCAGCATAAGTGTCTGCTGAGGGCTCTCTGGAGAGTTTAATGAGCATTTTATTAGTGCTGCCTCCTGCTTCTGAGGAGTGCAAGTGGAGTTTTTGAGGCTGGATGACCAGTCACTTGTTGCAACTCTGTGGGAAGGTTGAGTTTGTTGCTGTAAAATGTGCTAGCTGGCTTTGTAGCATGATTTACCTGGTAAGGCTCTGCAAAAGCCACTAACTGCAATTTGCATAGGTTTTGGAAAATTGAGCTGGTGAGCTCACTTTGCAGTACTGTGGGACATCCCCTCTACTATTTGTACTCTTGAGTTTCAGTATGGTGTGAACCTTAAAACTCAAAGTGAAACTGGCCATAGACATGCAGACGTCATTGTTGTGGTACTGCTGGTTCAGACTGAAGCATCTCCAGTACCAACCGGAGGTTCTGCAGGAGCCATTTCCAGTTTCTGCAAAGGGGATGCTTTGGCCAGTGATGCTGTTATAGGTCAAATGCCTGCCTTCAGTGTACTTACAGGTACACTCCATGACTTTTGCAGCATTCCTGTGCATATATATCCGCCTTCTTTAAAGATGTGAGCTGTGTGGAGGAAGAAAACGGAATGACTGGGGAAAATCAGTTTTCTAGATTCTTTTTCCAAGTCATTAGAAACATCGAGGATTTCTTGTCTAGGGTTTAGGAATAAAGTAGATTCAGCAGCTCTATGTTCTGAAGAATTTCAAAGATACTTTTCAGTTTGTGGAAGTCTCATTTTGTTTACATCAAAGAGTCTGAAAAGCTTTATGATTACCTTAAGGTAATCTTCAACTTTGGTGGATTTGAAAAGTAATGAGATGACTTTACACTTTAACTATTTTTAAATTAAGAATTTCTGATAAAGAAATAAATATGTCATAAACAGGGCATTAAGAGACTGGCATTGAAGAAGTAGTTTTCTTCATAGATGCCCAATGAATATGAAGTGAGTAAGAGAAAAACTCACATAATTAAATTTCACTACTTTTAAAGATTTCCCCCTTTTCAAGCAAAACAGCAGAACACCTACTCTGATTTTCAGTTTTTTAACAACCATCAGAACTGCTACCGATGAAAGGTATTGAATGAAAATGCACATTTTGAAAAATTTTTTGTCATAGAAATAGAGAAAGTTCTGTTGTTTTCTGGCAGTACTATTTTATTTGTCTAAATAATGAATTCCAGTTTACAGATAATTCTAAAACAAGTTAATGTGACAAATTATTAAATTTCCTCTACTACTGCTTTGTATTTTCCTTACTCCAGTTCCACAACAATTGCAATAGTTGCTTTTTTCTCTATTCCCTATTTAAAAAGGCAGACAAGTAAAGTTTCACTAGTAGTGGAGAATACCAGATTTTCCAGCTTGTTAAGTCAGAATATTCTACAATTGCAGAGCAAACCAACTTATAACTAGAGTCACTGTCTTTATTAGGAGGACCCCCGACTTAGTTTTTAGAATCAGAGAACAAATTTTCAGTAAATAAATGTGCACAGTTCCTCTGAATTTTGTCTCTGTAAACATCAGAGTTTAACTCTTGAACTGAGCATTCTCAGCATTTGTAGATATGAATACGTCAGATCTGCCTCTTGAGTTGAGATAGAAGAGTTCATCTTTCAAAATTGTTTCAGTCAGCCATGGAAACCTGACCCATTAACTCTCACCTATAGGATGCAACAAATATCAAACAATTCTGCCTCCTCGAACACTTTTCACAAGATACCATATTTACTGCTGTATGGTCAGTGGAAAGGAACAAATCCGAATTCTTTTGATACTCAGCACCTTATCAGAAGAAAAGGACATTTCCTACTTGTAATTCACTTGGTTTTTGGTAACTAACTAAACATGTCTCTGGTTCTTGTGCTGATTGAAGAACTTTGGGGTCCTGTAAGAAACTCTTGCTGTGTTTCTTCTTTCCAAAATTGCCCTCAACTAAATCATTAACAGGGTAACCACATCACAGGCCTGATTTCAAACAGAGTACACCATTGACCACAAGAGAAAAACAGACAGCAGCATGGAAGTAGAGCAAGGGGAAATTTGTGGACATGCACACTCATGTACACTGGTGAGCATGTACACAGGCATGAGCAAACATACAGAGAACTAACAGAGTCTCTGGGAGCTTTCGTTTCTTTTCAAGTTTCCAGGAAGTCAAGAGGAGAAGCAGCTTTGAATTTTCACCCAGCCAGGCAAGAAGGATAAGAGCGTGGGTGGTAGAGTGGGAAATTTTGTGTGAGATGGAGTCAGACTCACAAGACAATCTAAGAACAGGGTAGTCATGGGGAGGTCTCACTTTAGCTGAATAGGTACTTGTCCACGTGCTGGCTCAGAATGATCAGTTGAGTTTGCCACCACCCATACTTGTGGGTATCAATGTGATAATGCAGTGCAAATCCCAACCTATGGACTGCGTGAAGGAAGACAAGAATGCATTTTGAAGCTGAAAGCTTTGCATGCCTGTAATCACATGGGCATGACCATCTCACATGTTAGGAGAGTGCAAACTTCTCAGCACATGTTAATGAGAGGACTCAAACCTGGCAGATTTGTGGGAGTTATAAATCCGTCCATCACCAGATCTTTCTGCCTGATTGCTCAGGCCAACTGTTTTTGAACATGCAGAGAGAATCTTTGCCGTGTGATTGCTACTCAGACACCATCTCTGTAATTTAGATTATGAAAGGCCTGTGGTGACTTTCAGGCTTTGTCATCAATAGCATGTTTTTGGCGTGGGTGGTGTAGCTGTACCAAGCCCAGTACATCATGATGAGAGAGCATGAACTGTCTCAGATAGCTTGCTATAATAACTTTGCCATGTTTAATTAAGTCACAGATTAATCCAATAGGAAGAACAATCTGAAGCATATCTTTACTGCAGTGACTGAATTCTATCAAAATGG